>NC_064620.1:117887500-118080000 GCF_023898315.1 Schistocerca nitens | reverse complement strand
CCGCCTGGTGATAGGCCACCCCTTCGGCAGCAAACACGAGTTTGGACGCCGACGGATCGTAGGTGCAACGGCTCGCAACGTTGTTTGTTGTTCAGTGATAGCGACTGACTGGCACCATCGCCAGAGGTGTAGGTGGAGCTGGCTGCTGAGTAGGCAGATCTCGTCTATTATAAATGCGACTCTGTGTTGCCTCGGTGGGTGACGACGTCCGACAGGGGTTCCCACCTGCAGGTTCTTTCTCTCCTGCGTACCTGAAAACAGTGGGGATTTCAGAGGGACTCTGAGTCGCGCTTGTGGTGTTAAGTGAACGAGTGGGCTAGGACGTCATACGGGGTATTCAAAAAGCCGTATGATTGTTGGCCGCGCGTGCCGTATGATTGTTCGCCTGCCTGGGTTATTTCCCTTCTAGTGGTCTCTCCCAACATTCCACTGTTTCGTTTATCTCAGCCAGCGTCAGTAGTATCGTTGGTGTGTGTCGTTACGTGTTGACGTGAACGTTTTAGTTCCTTTGTTCGTTTGTTTCGTTTTTGTCGCTGTTAAAATGCTAACCATTGAAGAACGTGTGTTTTAACACAACACTCCCACATCGCGATACTGTGCGAGATTTGATTAACAAATTTCGAAGTACGGGTTCAGTGACAGATACACCGAGAAGTGGTCATCCTAGCGTTTTGTCTGAGTATAAACTACTCGATATTTCCGATAAAATGTCCATGAATCCGAACAAGTCAATAGGAAAACTCGCCCAGGAAATCGATTTTAGTGTCGGAACGGCCCACTCAGCTGTAAGAAAAAATTAGAACTTTTCAAAATGGTTCAAATGGTTCGCACAAGAAGGTCAAAGGCCGGGAACCCATATTTTTAACTATATATGACGGTAGTATCTGTTCCCGAAAGAACAGTTACCGTCGATGACCATGCAGCTTTGCTCGAAATGAAATGATAATTAAATAGACACCCTAGCTGCAAGCAGCTAGGGTGCGAACGCACACGCTATGCCCGAACTCGTACGGGACTTGGTAGATTAATCTGCCACGAGTAATGAGTATGATGGGCAAACATCTATTAGGCGCACTACGAATGTAGTGTTGTGGACATGTTGGGAATGTGGATCTTACGGGGAGCGTGCAAGGGGTAAGTCCCTGCAGACGCACTATCCTCTGTGCCCTCGGTGGCTCAGATGGATAGAGCGTCTGCCATGTAAGCAGGAGATCCCGGGTTCGAGTCCCGGTCGGGGCACACATTTTCAACATGTCCCCAATGAAGTGTATCAACGCCTGCTTGCAGCTAGGGTGTCTAATTATCATTTCACACCGAGGTTACAAAAGTCACGAGATACCTCTTAATATCGTGTTGGACCTCCTTTTTCCCGGCGTAGTGGCATCAACTCGAGAAGACGCCGGAAGTCTCTTCAGAAATACTGAACCGTGCAGTCTCTATAGCCGTTCATAATTACGAAAGTGTCGCCAGTGCGAATTTTTTGCACGAACTGACCTCTCGATTACATCTCATAAACGTTCGATGGGATTCGTGTCGGGCCATCTGCGTGGTCAAATCATCCGCTCGAACTGTCCAGTAGGTTCCCCAAAACAATCGCGAACAATTGTGGCCCGGACACACGGCGCGTTGTCATCCGTAAAAATTTCATCCTTGTTTGGTAACATGAACTCGGTTTGAATCTTCAAAAATGCAAAATTTTGCAGTTCACAAAAGGAACAGACGTAGTATCCTATGACTACAGTAAAGAGGCACGACTGGAATAGGTGGATTTAAATGTCTGGGTCAAACAATTTTTAGGGATATGAAATGAAATGGTTACATAGGCTCGGGTAGGCGGACTTTGGTTCTTTGGCGGGATAGAAGAAAATGCAGTCACTCAGAAAAGTATATTCGTTGTAAAACACTGTTTTGGCCCGCCCTAGAATATGCAATCACTCAGAAAAGTATTTTCGGTGTAAAAAACTCTTTTGACCCGCCCTAGACTATCAGCCGAGTGAGTGGGACCCGTGCGGGATAGGACTAACAGGAATATTGAACGTAGGGGGCAGTTCAATAAGTAATGCAACACATTTTTTTTCTCGGCCAATTTTGGTTGAAAAAACCGGAAATTTCTTGTGGAATATTTTCAAACATTCCCGCTTCGTCTCGTATAGTTTCATTGACTTCCGACAGGTGGCAGCGCTGTACGGAGCTGTTAAAATGGCGTCTGTAATGGATGTTCGTTGCAAACAACGGGCAGTGATCGAGTTTCTTTTGGCGGAAAACCAGGGCATCTCAGATATTCATAGGCGCTTGCAGAATGTCTACGGTGATCTGGCAGTGGACAAAAGCACGGTGAGTCGTTGGGCAAAGTGTGTGTCATCATCGCCGCAAGGTCAAGCAAGACTGTCTGATCTCCCGCGTGCGGACCGGCCGTGCACAGCTGTGACTCCTGCAATGGCGGAGCGTGCGAACACACTCGTTCGAGATGATCGACGGATCACCATCAAACAACTCAGTGCTCAACTTGACATCTCTGTTGGTAGTGCTGTCACAATTGTTCACCAGTTGGGATATTCAAAGGTTTGTTCCCGCTGGGTCCCTCGTTGTCCAACCGAACACCATAAAGAGCAAAGGAGAACCATCTGTGCGGAATTGCTTGCTCGTCATGTGGCTGAGGGTGACAATTTCTTGTCAAAGATTGTTACAGGCGATGAAACATGGGTTCATCACTTCTAACCTGAAACAAAACGGCAATCAATGGAGTGGCGCCACACCCACTCCCCTACCAAGAAAAAGTTTAAAGCCATACCCTCAGCCGGTAAAGTCATGGTTACTGTCTTCTGGGACGCTGAAGGGGTTATTCTGTTCGATGTCCTTCCCCATGGTCAAACGATCAACTCTGAAGTGTATTGTGCTACTCTTCAGAAATTGAAGAAACGACTTCAGCGTGTTCGTAGGCACAAAAATCTGAACGAACATCTCCTTCTTCATGACAACGCAAGACCTCACACAAGTCTTCGCACCCGAGAGGAGCTCACAAAACTTCAGTGGACTGTTCTTCCTCATGCACCCTACAGCCCCGATCTCACACCGTCGGATTTCCATATGTTTGGCCCAATGAAGGACGCAATCCGTGGGAGGCACTACGCGGATGATGAAGAAGTTATTGATGCAGTACGACGTTGGCTCCGACATCGACCAGTGGAATGGTACCGTGCAGGCATACAAGCCCTCATTTCAAGGTGGCGTAAGGCCGTAGCATTGAATGGAGATTACGTTGAAAAATAGTGTTGTGTAGCTAAAAGATTGGGGAATAACCTGGTGTATTTCAATGCTGAATAAAACAACCCCTGTTTCAGAAAAAAAATGTGTTGCATTACTTTTTGAACTTCCCTCGTACATAAGAAGCTCAACACGAATGGCCGCAGGTTTATTTGACAGACGGCAGGGGGTCACACAGACGATGAAAAACGTGCTAGACACGTGGCTATCGCGCGCCCGAGTCTGCCTGCAAAGTTTCGAGGACCAGTATTACTAAGTGAGAATCGTTCTGGGGCCCACCACGTATCGATCCTGTAAGGGCCGCGAAGACAAGACGGTGCGCACAGAGGCGTTTGGGCCACAATTTTTCCCGCACTCCGTACGCGAATGGTAAGGAAATGAGCTCTACTATGTGGAGCGATGGGAAGTGCTCTGCCACGGAAGTCACACAGCTTTTACAGAATATAGATATATACGTAGGTCTAGCTGTAGATGTAAATGTAGAACGACATACACAGTGAACCATCGCCTACTGATGAGCTCTGACAAGGGGAAGGCCCCAGACACGGCCAACCGATTCGGCTCAAATTTGGCAGGTCGCTTGTGTAAACCTAAAATGGACTAAGATATTTTGGGTCAAAACCCCCGTAATTTTGAGAAAATCACCCATAAAGTTTATGACGAGTAATCGACTAAAAATTGGAGGGATAGATAGATAATTGTAAACAGAGTATTTTTCATCATCAGGTATGGGGTCTGCAAACGCAAACTTTTCCAGAAATGGAGGAAAGAAACTTTTACAACTGCCACTTCTGTACCCACATGGTTCAAATGGCTCTGAGCACTATGGGACTTAACTTCTGAGGTCATCAGTCCCCTAGAACTTAGAACTACTTAAACCTAACTAACCTAAGGACATCACACACATCCATGCCCGAGGCAGGATTCGAACCTGCGACCTTAGCGGTCGCGCGGTTCCAGACTGTAGCGCCTAGAACCGCTCGGCCACTCTGGCCGGCGTACCCACATGGTAAACGCTTTTCGCCGACAGTGCCGATAGCACAACGGCTAAGGTAACTGGCTGGGAATCGGAAAACCCGGGTTCGAATCTCGAAGAAACCTAGCGGATGTTATTCTTTTCGTCTGTATTTCTCCTTATCTCAATGGAAAAATCACTACATGTATCCACGAGGTTCGCGGCAGCCTAATGACGGAAAACAACTCTTTCCGATTGACTTCTATAAGGTTCGTGCTGGACACCTTCACTCTTCCAGGTTCGCAACTATGATATGAGGAAGAGGCAACCGGGACAACATAACACTCACCGCGTGCATTCTGTCCCGTGTCTCGCTGTAAAAAAGCGTCGCGCGGTTGGCTATCCGTGATCCCTCGTGAGGAATTCGCAGTACTCTTACTTGGAGTTGTTTTTATGTGACAAGGCTTAAAAGTTTAATACTTTACTAACTCACGGCGTTTGGGAAATTAGTTTGCCTACATTATTATCATTCCTTATTGATTTACTTACCTTATTAACCCTCCTATCCCTATCAATTGAGATATGGAGAAATACAAACGAAAAGAATAACATCCGCTAGGTTTCTTCGAGATTCTAACCCGGGTTTTCCGATTCACAGCCAGTTACCTTGGCCGTTACGCTATCGGCGCTGTCGGCGAAAAGCGTTTACCATGTGGGTACAGAAGTGGCAGTTGTAAAATTTTCGTATCTGGATTTTGGGAAAAGTATGCGTTTTCGGACCCCATACCTAATGATGAAAAATGCTCTATTTACAATTATCTATCGATCCCTCCAGTTTTGAGTCGATTGCTCGTCATAACGTTTAGGGGTGATTTTCTCAAAAACGCGGGGTTGTTGACCCAAAATATCTTAGATTTCTTCGTTTTAGGTTGTACACAAGCGACCTGCAAAATTTGAGCCGAATCGGTTGGCCACGTCTGAGGCCTTCCCCTTGTGAGCGACGAGAGCGGTAGAACTGTGCAGGAAACGCACTCGTCGGTTTAATGTATGGAGCGGCTATGCCAAACAGCCTTACAAGTGCAGCCGTCAGTTTGACGCGAGGTGCAGCTGGCGTGGGTGAGGGTGTCGCAAATACCTCGCTGGCGCCAGTTACTCCGTGGCCGGGGGCAGGTGGCGGGCAGAGTGGGCGGCGGTGGGGGCGGCTTTGGCGCCGGCGGCTGTGGCGCCCTTCGCGGAAGCCGCCTGGACCGCCGCCACGGGCGCAGCCCTCCGCCAACATCTGGCGCTGCACACAACAGCTGGACATAACTGGGGACGGACGAGAGGCTGGCAGTCTCTGTAAGTTACCACCGAGATTCCCGACAAACAGGAGTCGACTACCTGTTTAGCCAGCCAGTGTACCCACTCCGTCCGCTTCCGTAATTCGGGTTGGACAGCACGTCTGCCCGCTCCGCGTAGGACCCGGTTTCGATTCGCTATTCTGCATCTACAGGGATTCTCTGTAAATCACATTTAAGTGCCTGGCAGAGGGTTCATCGAACGACCTTCACAATTCTCTATTATTCCAGTCTCGCATAGCGCGCGGAAAGAACGAGCACCTATATCTTTCCGTACGACCTCTTATTTCCCTTACTTTATCGTGGTGTTCGTTTCTCTCTCTGTAGGTCGGTGTCAACAAAATATTTTCACATTCGAAGATCCCGTCGCAATGAAAAACCCCTTTCTTTTAATGATGTCCACCCCAAATCCTGTATCACTTCTGTGACACTCTCTCCCATATTTCGCGATAATACGAAACGTGGTGCCCTTCTTTGAACTTTTTCGATGTACTCCGTCAGTCCTATCTGCTAAGCATCCCACGCCGCGCAACAGTATTCTAAAAAAGGACGGACAAGCGTAGTGTAGGCATTCTCCTTAGTAGATCTGTTATGAGTGTCTAGACGGGTGACGTCGCACACCGTAAAGTGAAGCGCCATATAAACTTTTCTCAAATGCTTATTGCGTTTATATTTGTAGATAAGCATCTACAGTCAGAAGCAATAAATAAAATAGTTTGAAGCAGAATGGCTTGTGCAACGTTAAGCGGAAGGTGAATATTTCATGTACCTGAGCTGCGAAAACACCATTAAAGTCTCGTTGCACGAAAAAACCATTAAAGTCTCGTTGTAGCACAGTAAAACTATTTTTCTAGCGGTATTAACGGTATGGACAACCGATACATCAATTGATATAGGTCCAAAATTTTCTTTCCGTTTCAGAAAATAGTTTACATTTTAGCGGCGGTTCAGGAAGTATAGTAGTGGGAAAAATTGCGAATACTGATAACGAAACAAGCAGTGGAAAACGTCGCATGAAAATAAGAGCACAATATAGTAATGTGTGTCGCTAGGTATTGACTGAAAAGAAAATACTGCACTGTGTTTCAGCCGGAAAACTAAATTAAAACTGCAGAAGAAGCTCCTTAGATACAGAGAAAAACTATATAAATAAATCCAAGTAGATGTAAAGTTATCCTGATAAACACATCAAAATCATCAGAGTATTCATACCGTGAATCTTGTTTTGGACCTCAGAAATAACAAACTATCAATAATATTGAAATGTTTGTACTCGTAGTACTCAACGCGCATCCCGGGTATAGAGACGATTACAAAATCATTATACGTTAACCTAACATTCGTAATTGTGAACGTTACGTCGGCTACATATGTGCACAAAGAAATGACTCTTCTTTTAAAATGTTTGTAGCTTAACTGCCCAAAAATTAAAAGTACTAAACTGTTATTCTATCATTAAACTGTTGAATCAGTGACATTACTAACGGTCAGCATGTATAAAGTGATGGAAACACATTTGAAGACTACGTTTTGTCAAAGAGCTACGAAAACAACTCGAAAAGAAAACAAAGAAAATAGTAGACGAACTATCAGGTAGAAAGTAATCGACACAATAAACTAATCTCACAATACAGGAGAATATGGGCTTGCGACAAGGAATGGGAGAGGAGAAAGACTAATGAGTTCTGTAATAAATTTTAGCTAGTAACAGCGAATACTCTGCTCAAAAATCACAAGAGGAGGAGGTATACTTGGAAACATCCGGGTGATACGAGAAGATTTCATCATGATCAGACAGAGATTCCGAAATCAGATACTGGATTGTAAGGCGTACCCTGGAGCAGATACAGACTCAGATCACAATATAGTAGTGATGAAGAGCAGGTTGAAGTTTAAGACATTAGACAGGAAGAATCAATACGCAATGAAGTGGGATATGGCAGTACTAGGAACGACGAGATACGCTTGAAGCTCTCTAAGACTATAGATACAGCAATAAGGAATAGCTTAGTATGCAGTACAGTTGAAGAGGTATGGACATCTCTAAAAAGGGCCGTTAAAGATCTTGGAAAGAAAAACGTAGGTACAAAGAAGATAACTGCGAAGAAACCATGGGTAACCGAAGAAATATTTCAGCTGATCGATGAAAGGAGGAAGTACAAAAATGTTCAGGGAAATTCAGGAATACAGAATACAAGTCGCTGAGGAATGAAATAAAGAGGAAGTACAGGGAAGCTAAGACGAAATGGCTGCATGGAAAAATGTGAATAAATCGAAAAATAAATGATGATCGGAAGGACAGACTCAGCATACAGGAAAGTCAAAACAACCTTCGGTGACATTAAAAGCAACGGTGGTAACATTAAGAGTGTAACGGGAATTTCACTTTTAAATGCAGAGGAGAGAGCGGATAGGTGAAAAGAATACATTGAAAGCCTCTATGAGGGAGAAGATTTGTCTGATGTGATAGAAGAAGAAACAGGAGTCGATTTGGAAGGGATGGGGTATACAGCATTAGAATCAGAATTTAAAAGACCTTTGAAGGACTTAAGATCAAATAAAGCAGAAGGGATATACAACATTCCACCAGAATTTCTAAAATCATTGGAGGGAAGCGGCAACAAAACGACTATTCACGTTGGTATTTAGAATGTATGAGTCTGGGGACATATCATCTGACTTTCGGAAAAATATCATCCACATAATTTCTAAGACTGCAAGAGCTGATAAGTGCGATAATTATCGCACAATCAGCTTAACAGCTTATGCATCCAAGTTGCTGACAAGAATAATATACAGAAGAATGTAAAAGAAAATTGAGGATGTGCTAGATGACGATCAGTTTGGCTTTAGGAAAGGTAAAGGCACAAGAGAAGCAATTCTGACGTTGTGGTTGATAATGGAAGCAAGACTAAAGAAAAGTTAAGGCACGTTGTTAGAGCCGGCCGGTGTGGCCTAGCGGTTCTAGGCGCTTCAGTATGGAACCGCGCGACTGCTACGGTCATAGGTTCGAATCCTGCCTCGGGCATGGATGTGTGTGATGTCCTTAGGTTGGTTATGTTCAAGTAGTTCTAAGTTCTAGGGGACTGACGACATAAGATGTTAAGTCCCATAGTGCTCAGAACCATTTGAACCATTTGAACCACGTTGGTAGACTTTGTCGAGCTGGAAAAAGGGCTCGACAATGTCAAATGGTGCCAGATTTTCGAAATTCTGAGAAAATTAGGGGTAAGCTATAGGGAGAAACGGGTAATATACAGTATGTACAAGAGCCGAGAGGAAATAATAAGAGTGGACGACCATTAACGAAGTGCTCGGATTAAAAATGATGTAAGACAGGGATACAGTCTTTCGCCCCTGCTGTTCAATCTACACATCGAAGAAGCAATTATAGAAATAAAAGAAAGGTTCAGGAGTGGAATTAAAACACAAGGTGAACGGATATAAATGATACGATTCGCTGATGACATTTCTATCCTGAGTGAAAGTGAAGAAGAACTGCATGAGCGGCCTAATGGATTGAACAATCTGATGCGTACAGAATATGGATTGAAGGTAAATCTAAGAAAGACGAAAGTAATGAGAAGTAGTAGAAATGAGAACAGCGAGAAATTTAACTTCAGCATTGATGGTCACGAAGTAGATGAATGCTGCTACCTAGGCAGTAAAATAACCAATGATGGACGGAGCAACGAGGACATAAAAAGCAGACCAGCAATGGCAAAAAGGGCATTCCTGGCCAAGAGAAGTCTTCTAGTATCAGATATGGGCCTTAATCTGAGGAAGAAATTTCTGAGAATGTACGCTTGGAGTACAGCATTATATAGTAGTGATACATGGACTTTGGGAATACCAGAACAGAATAGAATTGATGCATTTGAAATGTGGTGCAACAGACTAATGTTGAAGATTAGGTGGACTGGTAAGGTAAGGAATGAGGAGGCTCTGCGCAGAATCGGAGAGGAAAGGAATATGTGGAAAAGACTGATAAGGATGATAGGACACCTGTTGAGACATGAGGGAATGATTTCCATGGTACTAGAGGAGCTGAAGAGGGCAAAAACTGTAGAGGAAGACAGAGATTGGAATACATCCAGCAGATAATTGAGGACGTAGGTTGCAAGTGCTACTCTGAGATGAAGAGGTTGGCACAGGAGAGGAGTTCGTGGCGGGCCGCATCAAACCAGTCAGAAGACTGATGACCCAAAAAAGAAAAAAAACTAATACAGTAGTCCGGAACTGCAAGAAAAGAAGAAATTGAGTCATCGAACGAACGTTATAATAGTAAGCTGGGGAAGTAGTTTGTTGTCAGCTGGTTCATACAAATATACTTGTAGCTTTGATGTGACAGTACATAATTTCAGACGGATATTCGTTTGAGTATTATTTCGTACCAAAATAAAACTTAATAGTTTACGCTGACGTTGTAGGTTCTATTGCATGAAATAACAGCGATAGTTAAATGATAACACAGATTATCCGAATACATCGTTCACAAGGAAAGGTGGTAAGGGACTTCTAAGTTGCATCGTACACTTATACATTTCCTTTTCGGCTAGTTTCGCTCATCGAATTAATGTCATCGGAATAATTTGTGGTTTGTTAGTAGAATAATATTGAAATAAAAAGTTTTAGATTTTCTGTTTGAATGTTCTTACAATAATAAACGCCTCGCCTTGTAGGGATCAAATGACTATCGTTAAAGACAATGAACTAGAACAAATCACAAAACAAATTTGGCAAGTGATAGCCTACATGTTGTTAGAATGTCTTACGTCATGATCTAGAGTCAAAATTATTGCAACTGAAATAATAACGTGCAGAAAAAATTAAACGAAAACAAACTTTGCATTACGGTTGTCGGTACAGGGGTGGTGCGAGGACAGAGTAGCCAGTTTCTGTTACTGGTAGTCATAAAGTGAAACGAATTATTCCTGCACATTCTTTCAATCATTGTTGTTCAAATACAGACTATTCTTATGTGAAAATTTACCTTCTTGTTCAAATGTAAGAAGTAAGAAACGCTCCATGTAATAAATGTCACGTCCGAAGTTGTAGTACGTATTTTGTTGCTAGTAAGATATTACTTCACGACAATGCTGTGGACCGAATACCTGTTCGGATCATTTACGCATTCTTATATAGCACCGACGACTATCGGATTCATTCATAAACGGTGTACGAGGCACTGACTTCAGTATGAGAAGTAACTGGTACACAAAGTGAATTATTTCCACCAGAAGATCCAATTTGTCCACGTTACGAAAAAAACCGTTAACAAGCACTGGTCTATAGCCTTCACTCGTTTCATGTCAACTTTATCTCTTTTTATAGTACCAGTTTTTCCATACCAAAATTTATAATACACTCAAAGTTCTCAACACCGTGCATAACTCATTCCGATCTGAATCTATGACTATAATAAGACTCTGCGCTGATTCTCCCAGTACAATGTTGTCTACTCACAAGTCTTTAATATGTTTCTTACTTTAGCTACTATTTCCATTATGTCTTCACGTCGTGCCTTATTTGATCGTTTGTAGGCAGTTATAGAAGAAAGAGATAATAGTGGAGACTGCACAAGTCAAAAGACGGTATGTACATGTAACATTTGCTAACATCCCAAAAGATAAACCCTTGGACTAGAAAAAAATCATGGACAGTGGAGAAGACAGATATGAAGCGATTAGAAGTCTTTGAGAATTAATGTGACAGGTGACTGATGTGAATCAGTTGATTTGGTTGATTAAGGAACGAAGACGCCTACAACGAGTCAAAGCAAAACAGCCTATAAAGAACATAAGGATTGGAAAAGACAGAATGGTTAGGCACTTATTAAGGCATCCGCAACTACATACATCTCCGTCTACATACACATTCTGCAAACCACTCTGAAGTGCATGGCAGGGGGTACGTAACACGGCACCGCTGCTTAAATGCGGCTGTGTTTGCTGTGATTAGCCTAGTCTTGTCTCCACGATTCCTACGAGAGCGGTACGTCGAAGATTGTCTCTGGACTAGGCACTTAACACCGTTCCTTGAAATTTTGGTGGCAGGCTTTCGCGGGATAATTCACATCTGACTCCAAGAATGTGCCAGTTCTCGTGACGCTGTTCCGCCCGTCAGACCGGTGCCCGTCAGTGGCGCCACGCTTCGCACACGTTCTGTGTCGCTGTTAGTCCTGCCTGGTGTGAGGGCCACAAAGACGAGCAGTGTAGGCGGTCTGCTGCGTAGACTGCATTTTCCAACTATCCTGGAAATGAAACGAAGTCTGCCTCATGCCTTACTTATGACTGAGCCTGTACGGTACGTCCACTTAATATGCCTACAAACTGTTACACCCAGGTATTTGTACGAGTTGACTGTTCTAACTGTGAATCGTTGATATTGCAGTCATTCGATACTACGTGTTTTCGTTTTGTGACATCATTGCTAAAGTGTAGAAGGGGGTGGAGGAAGAAGAGAAGCGTAAGAGCAGAGTGGAAAAAAAAGAAGTATCAGGGCAGCTATCAACGACAATCTCGAGTGAATCAACGCTTTTGAGGTCATGACAATCATTTGCAATATTACAGGTGCTCTCGAGAACGTGTTCCAACGATTTCCTCGATAACGTCGATATGTAGCCATGTTAGAGACAGAAATTGTGAACTAAATGTGAAAAAGCGTAATTTAGCAAAACAGGAACGTTTAGTATAATTTATGCTCTATTTTTATAAATTTCTTAGTTTTCTGTTACTGACACACTTGTTGGAGTAAAACCCCATTTGCGCTGTCCGTACACGGGTATTAACAGAGCCTTTATCTTTCATTATCAGAAACAGCATATCCTAGAGTACCACATTTCGACTATTTCACAGCAGTGATGGTTTTTTCAGAGCAGCCTATCATCGTATTATATTAACGGTATTCCGGTTCTTCTAGCACACTTCATTTAATGGTCAGGCTTTATCCTATAAACATCACAGAAAAATAGCGGTTAATTAATCCAGCCGAACAAAGGAATTTAAAATATGCCGAGATTTGCTATTCAGGTCAAACAATTATCTCGATATAATTCAACTAATAACTGCGCTCTTCAGGAAGCGTCATCTGCAACACCTCAAGTTAAATGCGCTCCCCGCTGATTGGCTGTCTTTTTATGAACGTGGTTCCACAACGCTGCACTCCCGACCGACAGGAATGTGGTAAACTGTCGTTCATTCCGACGATACTTACTGTGCCCTGATACTATTAACATTTTTTTCTGCATCCTATGTTATTCAGGTCGTCGATGTTGTGACGTGTAGCAGTGGAACTGCCTCAAACCGAGCCTTGGGGGGGGGGGGGGCGATGTCTGAAACAAGAATGGCCCGTTTACTTTTGAGCACCGTCGTCTAGCAACAAATGCCGAACGCTCCCCCTCCGTCCGGGCTCACGTGAGTCCAGCCCGCTGCGGGCGCGGTGGAAGGCCCACAGTCCGGCTAGCGAGTGTATCCCACCCATCCGGGGTCCGCGCGTTGCTACCCGAAACCGACGCCGACGTGTCACGGCGATCGGCCGTTATCACAGCTCAACGCAAGCGGGAATTTCTGTAACCGCGGACGGCCGTGTCTTTGCACGAGTAGTTATTTACGTTGCATTGTGAGTACTACGTGCACACCAGATACAATGGGTGCATTTTGCAACGCGTTACATCTGACTCGATTTTTCCAACCACAGATATTCTTTCTGCGATGCATTAAGTGCTTTAGTAAAAGTCGTGTAATTTTTAATAAATCACATTTCTTACAAATTAACTCGTAATACACATGTACACGAATCTAACGAAAGTGATTTCCTTAAAAATGGTTATTATCGACATAAAATAACCTTTTCAATCTCATCCATCATCGATATTGTAGAGCACGTGACCGCACATTCAGTAAATATAGATGCAGATAACTGCGATCAGTGTCTTAGAAAATATTTGGTTATTTCTAGAAATTAGCCTCCCAGGCCTTTCAGACCAATACTCAAAAGAAACATGCAGCAGCTACATGTTTAAACTTCTACGTGCCCCATCTGAAGATGGGCCTGACGAAGCTAAAAAACTAGTTTATGGAAATATAAAAATATTTCATATGCGACTGGTCGCAGTTCTGTGTTTATATTCAATAAAGTATCTCGTTTTTGGACTGTATTCATAACTCACGTTCTTTTCGTATCTTTTTGGAAAGGTTTTACTACTGGAGTGACCAAAACTGTCAAAAAAATAACTTTCAATAGAATTATTTATTGCCGTGGTGTAACACAAAAATTCACAAATCACCAATTTTTTCAATTCATTTTTCCGCCATATGATTGTATCGTTGGCGCAAACGATACAGGAAAAGTAAGATTTGTGGCAAAAGTTCTCGGGAAAAAAGTGTTAATTAGTCGTGTCTAATTCAGAACTCGGTTATCTGAATCCTGGACTGGTAATAATTAGTGGTGTTCATGATGAATAAGAAGTACAACTTATTCAGTACAAACTCGTTCCAAAACTACGTTCAAGTGGACATTAATATCGTGAAATTAATTGGCCAGAAATTGATCCGTATCATGCCTGAACAATCGAATGCTTTATAAAGAATATAGCTATAGTTGTAACTAACATACACGTGTATAAATTAGAGGTGATCAAAAATTCGTGTTTCCCGTGAGAAAATTGCAGTCCGTTGAAAAAGTGAAGCCAAAAACAGTACCTTTGTTAGAGAAATTCCATAAAGAAAAATAATTTCGTGTTACTGTGATGATGAAGTGACGCTGTAGTTCTTAGCATGAACACAAAGTGTGGAAAGTCAAAATTAATAGTTGGAGATATTAAATAAATAAAAACGCAGCGTTACCATGCCTTTTTGCTCTTAAAGTTGTAATTGTTACCGAATGCACCGCTTTTCTTCATTTATTGTTAGTTAACTTTAATTTCCACAATGCAACTTGTTATCCTTGTGTAGCGACGAAGAATGAGCAGCTGTATCGCAGAAGCTTCTTTAAATATTGAGAAATAAAGTACTGCCACTTAGAAATTAAATTACGCAGAAAATACTGAAGACACAAGTATAGTGCCTTTGTGCCTCTCAAGTTGTCGATTCGTCCAATAATTTCCTCCTGTTAACTAACACAACAATCAACTATGGAAATGCTCTATTTCTGAGACAAAAGAAAAATATCAAATTCCGTTAGGTGTTCATAGGGACGCTAAACTCTAGGCCAGACTCTGACTGGCTCTCAACGCCGATTCTCTGATGAGACAAATGAGAGTACGTGTCAGCTCCAGTCGGATGGTGCATAGTGAAGCACTATCGTTTTCTAATAATCCTTCGGGTCAATTTGTTGCTTTACTTAAAATTGTGGTAAGGTCTTATGGGACCAAGCTGCTGAGGTCATCGAACTCTAAGCTTACGCACTACTTAATCTAACTTAAACTAACTTACTCTGAGGACAACACACACACCCATGCCCGAGGGAGGACTCGAACCTCCGACGGGTGGAGCTACGTGGACCGTGACAAGACGCCTCAGACCGCGCGGCCTTTACTTAGAACGTGACCTTTCTGACATCAATTTATTGCGCAACCTACAGTCTATCAGTCACTCGTACATAAGGCCGAACTTCTCTATAATTTATTAGATTGTTATAAACTCAAAAGTTAAAGGAATGT
The DNA here is from genome assembly GCF_023898315.1 of Schistocerca nitens. Taxonomy (NCBI): domain Eukaryota; kingdom Metazoa; phylum Arthropoda; class Insecta; order Orthoptera; family Acrididae; genus Schistocerca; species Schistocerca nitens. The sequence continues at coordinate 118,064,783 of NC_064620.1, read as the reverse complement.
CTGAAAAAACTGAACAAATCGCAGAGGTCAACCAGACGAACATTCCGCCGATGAAGTGTGGCGTGTTATTACGTGTGATCCCGAATGTTGTGTGTAGGTTTCAGATTAGGACACAACAGCCCAAGTGTAATTTTTGAAAGTAATTGTAACAGCGTTGGCCGCAGGCACATTTACTCGAAGGTGACCGATTTCAGACCTAGCCATTTTGATGGGCAATGACTGTGTATGGAACAGGAACCGCTGAGTGAGCAGTTGACTACCATCATTCAGCGGTTCTTGCTCCATGCACAGCCACTGTCCGTCAAAATAGCTATGTCTGAAGATGATCGTGTGATGATCGAAGCCAGTCACCTTTGACTAAATGTGCCTGCAATCTAGAAAATTGTTTTCAAAGATTATAATTTGATCGCCGATACCTCCAATAATGTATTAAAAATAATCAAGCGTGATTGCTACTGAATTATTCGCGACTTCTTTACAGTTCAGTATAGCCGACCTGACACCGTGTCCCTTTCGCCTTAGCCAAAGCACTCGACACGACATGTGATGTCACCTGAAGTGAGTACCAACGGAAAAATGCTCCCACCGGAGCACATAAAAGCGAATAAGCTCTTGTTTAAAAGATTGTGACGGAAAGGTGGGATAATAGCTGCCTCATTCTGCGTTCCTCAGCACCTTTAAAAAATTTCCCAAAAATTTTGGTACGAGAACGTAATCGCTCCCTTTTTATTATAGAACTCACCTGTCACTCCCACAAGCTCGCCTAACTGTAACTCGTTCACACGCACTGGTCCATCGCCGTCAAGTAGCTCATACCCGTCCACTGCCACCTGCCCTTTCTCACACTCATTCAGCCCAGCTCACTGCCGTTATCTGTTTATGCCTGTCCTACTAATACTCTCACTGTCAATGTCTCCCCCCTGCTCTCTCTTACTGCTGATATCTCATTCGTGCTGCTGTCTCTCTTTTCATTCTTGTCATTGTCATAGACTCTGCCTGTAATTATCACTCGCTCTCAACCACACAGTCCACTTTTCCTGTCTCCGTCGTTTTATTCTTCTCCCACTGACGCTGTCTCCTCCTCTCTTTTCCTACCACTGTCACTGTCAACTACATTCCACTGTCATTGTGCCCTCCCTTTTTCTCACACTACCGTTGTCTCCTTCACTCTGTCTACTATCTCCAATATTTATTACTTTTCTGTTTCTTTCCCACTGCCACTGTCTCTTTCTCTATCCCTCTATCTCTCTCTCTGTTAAAAAAAGCGCGATATGTTCGCACTCCAAAAGTTTTGGGAGGAAGGTAGAATGAGGCAGCTTGTACCCTACTTTCAGGCAGACTCTTTTAAACACGAACATATTCATCTTTTTTCAGATGTTTTCCTTCATCTCCGTGCGACAGCAGGGTACGTCACTCATACGAAAAGAACTTTATGGGTCAGTAACATTTTGATAGTTTACTTATGTGAAATTTAAATAACGCAAAATTAATTTCACACCACAGACCGAATTTTGCGTGCACAAAAATTTTGCATGTATTTCAGTACTACAGCATGGGGTTCCCAGAACCTTTTTGATAATAATGGAGACACTTTTCAGCGTATATCTCCGTGCTACGTCACCCGTACGTTTCCGCCATAGGATTTCACGTGCGTACTTTACGTGTACGGATAGCGTAACTATGAACCTCTGTGTCTGGGAAACGGATGAAGAGGACAAAAAATTTTCAAGGCTGTTTCAGATCGAGATCTTAGGAATATATCCAAAAAATTTCAGCCATTTGCTACACATAGCCGTCTTGGAATCCGAGGCTCAGTTTTGGTACGAAAAAATTAGAAAATAATAGGAACGATATTTTACAAGGAATCTCCCATGAAATAATGCCATCTGCGTAATCCCTTAAGGCCCACCACAGGCCATTTCAGATGCAAAAAGAACTCTCCCATTTGCTAGATTTGCCTAAGCGGGAAGAAGTGTGTAACATTCATACTTTGACCCTGTACCGTAGGATTGTCACACTAAGACGATCCTTCCGTCGGGTATACCAGTGGTCCCGTGACAGAGGGCTAACCAAAACACTACACTCTATCTTTCTGTCACCAAGAGAACCCTACGTATGATCCACAGAGAATTGCGTTTTTATGCGCGGCGTTTTGTAACGTATAAGGCAGAATATGCTGCCGCCGGCATACCGGTTATGGTCATATTCCACGAGGCTGTATTATTAATCCGATGCCTTATTTCGTTGTCCCTGTTGTCTTGTTTCATTGACCATGTTGTTAGGCTCCAACGAAGTATTTTGCACACAGTTTAAGACTTCAGGTTAGGTGTCAATGTGCATTCTACCAAAACTGTTTCCTTAAGAAGGAAACCTTCATTCAACGTAGTGCTCTTTAGGTAACTGCTTCATACATCCCTGAGTGGTTTGAGGAACATACACAAGAGCTGCGTCACCTACGTTGGCCGATCCTGTAACCCAACTTAAGCGTTATCAAACATCCGTATCCTAGTTCTGAACAGACAACTCGATGATGATGTCTTATCAACCATTAAAGTCTAGTGAAGAGAGGAACTTCTTCTTAGCCGTCAATGTTTCAGAGGCTGACATTCTAGAAGAAATAAGTCAGAAACTGTGTGAATTCACTCCATGATTAACTGCAGCTATTGGGTAGAATAAAAATAAATAAATAAATATAATATTGTACGTGTGCGACCCTGGTGCAATGTAAGAGGAGGCGAGGGCCGTAATCTGATTAGGCTAAATAAGTAAACAAGAATCAGAAAAATATTTAGATAACCGTCTGTAAATATATTTGATGGACGGTCTGAATCTCTTTCAGAAGCTACGCTTAAGAAAATAAACTGTAGAGAGTGCATCAGTGTTACGGGAATGATGTTTTCAGATATCATTTCTGAAAACCAAATGAATGGCAATGATGGACGAGAACATTGCGCACACGAGAACATAAGAAAACAGATCCACTGCTGTACAACTGCACTATTGACAACAAATTGCTAGAAACAGTAACCCCCGCAAAATATGTAGGAGTATCTACCCAGAGCAAGCTTTAGTAGAATAACCACATAAAACAGTAGAAAAAGTAGATGCGAAACTGAGATTCGTAAGAAGAATCTTAAGGGAATGTAATTCGTCCGCTATACAAAGGGCTTACAAGGCGCTTTTTCGACCGATTCTTGTGTGTCGTCCGTCTGGGATTCTTACCAGGTAGGACTGACAGAAGAGGTAGAAAAGGTCCAACAAGAGCGACACGTTTTGTCGCTGGAATGTTTAGCGAGCATGAGATGCTCAACAAACGCCAATGGCAGACGTTACAAGAGAGGCGTTGAGCATCACAAAGAGGTCTGCTATTGATATTTCGAGTGAGCACTTTCCGGGAAGTGTGGGACAACATATTACTCCTTCCTACGCACATCTCACGAAATGACCACGACGAGAAAATCCGCAAAATTAGAGCCGATACGACAGACACTTATCGACAATAATTGTCCCAAATGCCACTTGCGAATGTAAAAGTGGAGAGGGATCACTTAGTGGTACCAAAAGTACACCCCGCCGCACTTGCGCACTATTGATGTGGACGTAATATGAAAACTGATTGGTAGTTCGTTACACCCGAAACGATAAGTAACAGAAGTTATAGGAATAAATTACAGCTTGAAAACCTGTTAGCCACGAATCTGTGTAATAAAGTACAAGCTGCAAAACATGGACTTTCCGTAAAATTATTATTCGCACCAATGAAACTTTAGACTCATGCAGGAAATCACATAATATTATCGAGTGAGGTGACGCAGTGGATAAGGCACGGCTCTGTTTTGGAGGAACTGGATTCAAGTACCAGTCCAGTCATCTACATTTAAGTTTCCTGTCGTTTAATGGAAGCAGCGCAAGCAAAGATTGGGTCGGTTCCTCCTAAAAACTCACGGCCCCTTACGTCTCCCACCTATGACTACTTCGAGCCTGTACTCCGTCTCTAATGACCTTGTGGTCCACGAGACGTTAGTTAGCTAGTTAGTTAGTTACTTCCATGTTCCATGTATCATTTTGCACGATAAATCGTCATGATGTGGAACGAATCATTTTACATTCATGTTGCAAATTAATTTGTACATCTATTTGTGCTCTAAAGATCACCATATAATTTTTTCCCCGAAATGAAAACAAGATATACAGACTGAGTTAGCAATTCCTACTGTAATATTATTGGATTTCAGATACTTTGCAAATGAGATGTTTGTCAACAAAAGAAAGGAACAGCCACCTGGCTGTAGTTCGTAAAAATATTAAGCATCTCAGCGCATATGTAAAGAGACGAAATACTTTATTATGTACGCCTACACAAAGACGCGCGTCCAGCGTTAAAATATTTCAGATAAACACTATGAAATGGGCGCAGATATTTAAATCATTGCCACAGCGCTCGATAGCAATAAGCTGCGAAACATTTGAAAGAACAATCCATCATTTGTTAAGAAATGTACTAGAGACTTCATTACCTTTTTATGTTTGGTCGCCGACTTGTTAAGACGTGTTGTGTAGCACCGCTACAAGTTGTATTTTATTTAGTGTCAAAAACCATGTAAATCACCAAGCAAAAAAACTTCGGTAAACCGTGTCACGCTAAAAAGTACTTACGCCCACGCCAGAACACTTAATTTTTAAGAAATCTCGGATAGACAAAAGCAGCAACTGTTGGACTGCTCCATGTATGAGAGAAACATAAAAATGTAAGTTTTGTATTCATTGTATATTTGTTAATGTCTATTAGTTAAACTCCTTTGTTCTTTGAGAATATATGGATACTTCAATTTACGGAAAATCTCTGCTTGTTCTCTTCTTTAAACTGACCATGATTTTTCAATGTATGTGAGCTGTGTTACAGGTTCGCTCTTCATCGCGGTATCTCGATTGTATTCGGGAGGCCAGTAATGTGTTCAATTTCCAATCTGATAACTTTTACAAAATTTCACTGTTTTGCATTCATTTCCAATTTTTTATTATTATTCAAATAGGTCCCTTGGGTATTTTCATCGAAGATTCTGATTGCGTGAAGGCAATCCGAGTCAGAGGTCAGTCACGAAATCACCTTCGCGTAATCAAACCTTACGTCTCCTGAACACAATCGAGAACCGACGCATCGGTGATCATCCATTAATTTCTCTCTCTTTACAAGACGTACCAAAAACGGCAAAGCAGGACTGCCGTGAGTACGCAGTCTAGTGTTATAGGTTGCATTCTTTATCTTGTCTGCAAATATTGCCAGACATTATCATCATTACTGTTATATTTGATTAAAAGAGTGTAAATAGCACTACCCACCACCTTTTTCTCATTAAAAACATAGAAATTCTTCTACGGAATAGAAGGAGTCGTCAAAGAGAAACTTTTTCAATTTATTTCAAATTTTACCTTGCTGTCTGTTAAACATTTTATATCACTGGGTAAGTGGTCAAAAATGTTTGTTGCAGCGTTGTGCAGCCCTTAGTGTGCTAAAGACAGCCTTAATGTTGAGTAATGAATGTCATTTTTCCTTCTGGTATTGTAATTATGTACCTCAGTGTTCCTTTTGAACTGTGGTGGCTTATTTACAACAAACTTCATGAGGGAATAAATATACTGTGAAGCAGTAGTCAGAATGCCCTACTCCTTAAACAGATGTCTACAAGATGATCGCGGGTGAGCATCACATATTATTCTTACAGCACGTTCTTGGACACTGAAGACTTTCTTTCTTAAAGATGAGTTACCCCAGTACATTATTCCATATGACATTACTGAATGAAAATAAGCAAAATATGTCAACTTACTGATTTCTCTCTCCCCAAAATTTGCTATGATTCTAAGTGCAAATGTGAGCGAACTAAGTTGTTTTAGGAGTTCTAAAATGTGTTTTTTTCCAATTTAAATTCTCATCAATATGGACACCTAAGAATTTTGAAGTCTCGACCCTAAGTATTATTTCATCACTATGTGTTACACCCTAGAGGTGCGGAACTGAATATGATGTGTCTTTGTGGATTAAACCCTGTCCATCATTCCTCCGGATATGTCGCGGCTATACGCAAACTGTTGCTCGTGTTCGATTGTTCAGCTATTAGGTAGAACCCTAATGCGTCGGCTTCAAGACGGAAACTCAGCTGCTGATCATGCCAAAGGTTTCTAGAAAATCATGCTCCAGAACACGTGACGTTTAGACAAATGTTCATAACGACAACCAGACATATTTCAGCCCCTCCTATGAACATAGCTTCAGATCTTGGAGGGTGTGCGTTTCCAGGCCGATGTTTATTGTACTCACTTTTCTTGTTTTGATGAATACTAAGAATTGTAGTTTGAAGATCTCCTGTAGGACTGAATAATTTATACTGGTCTTGTCTTTGGGCCTATTAGATACTGTGCTGCAGTCATTATTTCATCTCGCAAAGCCACCCATTCCTCTTCAGTTTTCTTCCTTTCCCCTGTTTCAGTTAGACACCACCTAATTCTCTCTTTTACAATCTAACAGTCTTGTTTTTTTTCAACTTGTTCAACTCCCATTACACTGAGTTCCTAACTTTTTTCGGCTCCTTAAGATTATTCTGCATTTCATATCCATCATATTACTGTTACTGTCCACATTTGCTCATGGAAATGCTTCAGTCTTCAGCCTCAAATCGTGAGAGATACTTGTCGTGTGTCAGAGATGGAGCTGGAAGCCACTTCTTCACTATAACGTATGTATTGGTGACGGACGGTTTTGGCCTAAGCTCGTTTGAAGATAAGTGCATTTCCAATCGAAAATTAAAATTATCAAAAATTTCTATAGAAAAATATCTCAGTCAATTGCACACGACGCCTACCTTTAAAACATAACTCTTCCTTTTTGTGTCCATCTACTTCCACAAATCCAGTCTACATCTCATGATTATCAACGATTTTTATATTTGAAGCGAATGTTGGTACAAAGATATTGTTAGTAGTCTTCACATTAATACGATGTAGTAGTTATATTTTTTTCCCCTGAAAGTGTTAAAAGTTGTGTACGTCATTATTTAAGTGAAGAGTAGGGTTTAAAAAATGGGCTGTTCTGTTGCTCCCATGTCAAAATTACCTTTTTTTTCATTTTTTGTAGTGTGGGAAAATTTGTATTTTCTATCGTATAGAAAACCACGTGGATTTCGGCTGCCACAAAACAAAATATATTTCTTGTACATCGCACGAAGATGGAGCGCTGGTTCCGAGACGCGTTCTGACGAATTTAAGAAGAGAAGGTTAAATACGGTGACTAGTTTCGATCTTCTTAGTGTTCTATATGTTAAGCTGGACGATCTTGGATACGATCTACGTTATAAACATTGATACTTTATAAACGCTAGTTCATACTTCAGAGCACAAAATAAATGGTTTTTCAGTTACTTTGTTGCTGTTCCTACGATCCGTCGAAATGTTTCCGATTCGCTGTAACACTACCAGCCTCCTTTCATTTCCTTTAGCATGTTTCTCCCGTTTCTTGTGTGTATGTGTGACGTTCCAGAAAATTCCTTCGCTTCCTACTTCTGTTTTTTCAGCTTTACTTTTTTCTCTAATGAGCCTGTCTTTGTCATAACTTGCAAAAAATATTTCTATTTCAAATTCTTTACTCCTAAAGAGAATTTCGGTTTAATTTTTGAATTTTTTTTATAATTTCGTGTTTTATACTTCAAAGGCCTACACAAGCTCTACTTATTTAAGTTTTAAGGCCTAATTCTTCTTTTTCACATACTGATAAGTCGTAGTACCTACTACTGTAACTTGAAACCGACTGAGGTGGCGCATCGGTCAGCACTGTGAACCCGCGTTCGGGAGGACGACGGTTCAGATCCGCGTTCGGCCAGCCACGTTCAAGTTTTCCGTGCATTCCCCAAACCGCTCGAGGAAATGCTTGGATGGTTCCTTTGAAAAGACCAGGGCCGAGTTTCCTCCCCACCCTTGTACTCCGTCTCTGACGACGTCGATGTTGACGGGACGCTAAACCCTCATTTTCCTTCCTATTTTTTTCAGATTTTAATATCTAATAATAATTTTGGTCTTTTTATATTGGTTGGAATTGTGTGACAAAAACAACTCTCGTCTGTATTCTTGTATTTCGATTCGTATAATTATCTTGTCGGCGTGAATCTCCCCTATCGGTTCTCAGTTCATGTGGAATCTGTTTTTGGTACCGATGTTAAAATTTTGTTGTGTTTACTTTGCCCTGTATATAATTTCTTGTTTCCTTTTAAAAAATAATACATCTCTTACATAATCTGATTTATCAATTGATGATAATAGCCAAATATTTTGATGACTTCGTCTGCCAGTCTGAATCCAACTTCTCTTTAAAGGGTGGCCACGTAAAATACGTGACGCACACAAAGGAAAGATGTTATAACTAAAGGTCCTAATAACAGGGAGATCAGTGTAAGCAGGGTGCTGGCATAGTTGAGCAAGGTCAAAAGAGAGTCCGCCAGGGCCTTAGTGAACCATACTGTAGTGAATAAATAAGGCCTCTGAAGGCGTGGATCAGGGGGGGGGGGGGCGGGGGGGGGGGAGAGGGAGACCTATGTCCGACTTATTTAGAATACGCTTCCAGAGTCTTAATCACTACAGTAGGTGGATCGTTTTATACACCGAGACTGGAGAGGACGAGAAAAGCAAGTAGATCGTACGAAGAAGATAGTTTCCACAAAATTTAATTTGTATAAAGTATTTATAGTACCACAAGTATTGTTAGATATAAAGTTTTGATCTGCAAATATATGAAAACCAGTGAGCTAGGCAATGGGCTAGTATATCCTATACGTTATTTAATATCTGAGCCGAAAATTTAGTAAGAACATAGAAGCAATTTAATGCTCCTGCAGGGGGGAGGGAGAGAGAGAGAGAGAGAGATTTGCAGATGATGCTGTCGGTTACCGTCTAGTAAAGTCATCGGAGTGTTGAATCGAATTACGAAGTGATTCAGACAAGATATTTGTATGACCTGAAAAGTGGCAGTTGGCTCTAAATAATAAGTTTGGGCTATCCACATGAGTACTAACAGTTATCCGTTAACTTTCGGTGCAGGATAAATCACACAAAGTAAATGTTGTCGATTCAACTAAATATTTAGGGATTACAATTACGAAGCATTTAAGCTGAACCGCCGGCCATGGTGGCCGAGCGGTTCTAGGCGCTACAGTCTGGAACCGCGGGACCGCTACGGTCGCAGGTTCGAATCCTGCCTCGGGCATGGATGTGTGTGATGTCCTTAGGTTAGTTAGGTTTAAGTAGTTCTAAGTTCTAGGGGACTGATGACCTTAGAAGTTAAGTCCCATAGTGCTCAGAGCCATTTGAACCATTTTTTTAAGCTGAACCGATTACCTACAGAAAATACAGTGGGGATGGCGAACCGAAGACTGCATTTTGTTGAAACAACACTTAGAATATGCATCAAATCTACTAATGTGACCGCCCACGCTACGCTTGTCCGTCCTCGTCTCCATTGTTGCTGAGAGGTATGCGATCCATACCAGATAGGATTGACGGAGGACATCGCGAAAGTTCAGAGAAGGGCACCTCGTTTTGTACTATCGCGAAATAAGGGAGAGCCTGTCATGGGTACGATGATCGAGGTCGGGTGGCAATCATTAAAAAAAAAAAAAAGGTTTTTTGATGCGGTGAAATCTTTTCGCGAAATTTCAAGCAAGACCTTTCCCTTCCAAATATGAAAATATTTTGTTGACTTCCCCCTACATATCATCGCGATAAAGTAAGACAAATCAGATTTCGCACGCGAAGATTTCAGTGTTCAGTTTTCTCACCCCCTACTCGAGAGTGGAGCGGTCGTGAAACAGTCTGGAAACCGCTCTGTTAACAGTCTGCCGAGCGTGAAATGCGGAGCAGTCCTGCAGGTATTACGCTGTCGGCCAAAAAAATTAAGGCGTCCAGAGTACGTGGTGAGATGTCAGTCAGTGTAACTCGGTACACCAACACGGTCGACAGCTCTGCAAATGAGGAGTCGCAACTCTCTGTGACTCGCGTAACGGCCGGCAGAGTGCTCTAGTGTTGCTGTCAGGCACTCCGTGCAACCTTCCGTGTCATACCACACCACTGAAGCCGGACTGAGGAATTAACGTCCCATGCGTAGGCTGCAGTCAACACAAGAATATCAAATCAGTGCGTGCACCATCCGGGCCAGAGGGGCTGATAAGTGAGCTCGTTCTCCCAAGCCCGTTGTAGGTTTGACTCGATTTTGCAGTCACTGAACAAACATCACATACCCTCTCGACATGCGAATTTCGTTTCTCCGTACTCTTCTGGATACTTCCCTTTTCTTCAGTTAGTGTAAAATAATCTAGTTGCACTTCATCAGATCGGCTTAACGGTGCACAACAGACATAATCAGAAATGGCTATTAAAGAGTGAACTACTTGTCCAACAGTATATCACGTCAGGTCTCACACTCACACGAAATACGTTCTGACTGAATCCGTCTAACTGCAGTATTTTTACACCATAACGTCCTGCACGCCAATTCTAGCTTCGGTGCCAAATCCAGGAACCTGGCAAAATTTCGCAGTTGCGAGGCACCAAAAACAAGCACTCTCTTTGATTGTGAGTTTAATGAAAGTCTGAAGTGTGCTGAATAGAGACGCATCTCTCGAGACTAAAGCTTTCAACTTTTAAAATCGCTGTAAAAGAGAGGAAAGTGATGTACCTGGCCGTTGTTTCAGTCTGGTGACCGATTTTAGGATCACATTAACGAACGCTCCTTGGAAGAGACCATCATAAGCAGTTTCCGCCATTTTGTGCTGTTTTTGTTGTTGTGAGACAAGAGGCTGGGTTTTGTGTAGCGCTTGTAAATATTACGAGCCCATGTTTTTATATAGTATATTGAAGCTATTTTTAGGGTATTGTGAATCTCCAATTATATGCTTTAATGGTGAGTAAAATTCTATATATTTTTAAACTAGTTTCATGGCGTTCGGACGGTTAAGCAACAGTTCGTAAGTCGTGCACCATCTTGTAACTGGGAACAGTGGGTCTCTTTATAGTGGAACACGTCATATTGGCAAGTGAACTGAATTTATTTAATGTCTTAACAATTATTTCTGTCTTGAAAATGAAAATTTTTGTGAGTTATCAGTAGATTCTGTTTAAAAATGTTTTCAACTTGTAACTGGTTTTTGATTATACCTTCTTAATTTGATTTTACTTACATATTATTGGAATGTAGTACTAATATTATAACACATAGTAGACTACCAAATACAGTACTGACAAGATTTTCTCTATTGCAACGCTTTTAAATGCAACTGGAATATTTGTTCCTAGATACATGAGTTTGTTGTCCCTCGAAGCAGTTTTTCACATTTAGAGAAACCTTACTTTCCCGAATTTTTTTCATAATTTAACAAAAAGACTGCAGCATACATGACATGAATGCTATCATTTCAAAATGGAATAAGAAATTGTATTAAATTTATATTAGAGGAGGTGGCTAGGGGCGCAAGTCTCCAAGGTGTTCCAAGGTACAAGAGTCTCCTCTTCCGCGTTGGCGCAGTCCACGCGGGTTGAGGGTGTCAGTACTACAAGTAAAGGACAAGAGCCTTCCCAACGGGTACAAACGAAAGGTTTGTACAGTAAATGTGATATTATTCTGGTCGGATGAAGTACACTAAAAGGTAATAAATACGAATTTCAGCAGTTCTTAAGTAAAGGCTTGTATAACAAATTAATCTGTCAACATTCAAAAATGACTGCTCTTGATAGCGGAAAATGTTGCGTTAATCAAATCTTTTTCGTTTTACAGTCCATTATTTACCATGATAATACTGTTACGAAGATACGTTTCTAAAATTACTGCCATCAATAACCAAACATGCTTTCTTCTATATTAGAGCAGCAGCAACCGAAAAGTCAGACTGCCTTCCTGAGTCACTTATTTTATTCATAGAGTGTCTCCAAATGACTGTAAATTAATTTTTCGATTTGTGGTACAATACTAGTTGGATTGATTTACCAATCAGTTTCAAAATATACAGCGAAAGAGAAACAGGCAGAAGGTGAGTATAGAAGTATCAGTTCCTGTCACTTCGAAAAAGGCATAAATTATTTTTATAAAATAACAAAAATTCCGTAATTTTGTCGAGAGATCTGCATATCTGTATACCTCATTACAGATGAACTACTCTTAAGAAGTAGCGATCACAAAAATGGAACGCTCTGTCGTGCACTTCACGGTGGACTTGCAAAGCAGTTCTAGATGTATATGGAAATGCGGAAGTTATGTAATGTGTCGTATAATATCAGCAAGTAGATCACAGGTAACTTAGTTCCCTATTTTGACTAAAATTATGCATACGCACTAAATGTTATAAATGCGGAAGTAACTCTTTCCGTTACGCTTTCACGACTAAACATCTGAACTGTTTCCGATAAAATTTGGCGTGGAGGTAGCCTCAACGCTGAGGAAGAACATAGACTACTTTAGCAAGTGTGTAGTACAACATATTTATTGATTTGGAGAAAATATTGCGAAATATGGAACAATAATCACTCCTTGAAAAAGCTATTTACTCTTTGACTGTTAAACTTTATCACATTTGTGAAAATGCAATATTGTTTGATATGTTCTGTGTCATACGAGTCAAACAGAATGTTTATACAATCCTCTACATTTTCAATGCGATAGGGTCCGCAACTGCAATGAATTTTTTGAGAGGTTTCTGGAAGCCTTCAGCTGCCATTCTCTTTTATTTCATGTACTATTGTACAGTTTCGACCTTAGGCCATTTTCAAGTATCTAAAATGGAAGTTTCATACACTGAACACATTAGTGACACTTATGATTTTGATGTAGGAACAAGTCATATCTGTAGATGTACTAGGCGCATTATAACTTACTTCATGGATGATTTTTTAGCAGTAGATTATGTGATGTACGTCGTTACTCTTATGACATCATTTTATGGTCATAAAATAAATCCGAGATTTTCACGCTATTTTAGGAGCACGTTACTTTCGAGCAGTTGTTGCAAAGCTTTTATATATAAGGCCCATGTTTTAACGTACGTAACACTAGAAAGATTATAATTATTTTACAGAAATTTGCTACTTAACTTACATATGCTTTTGTTCTCAGTAATGTTTAGTTAACGTTCGTCATTGGTGTGAATATGACTGTATGTAATTTCTTTAAAATAACTTGTAAATATTTGTTCTGTTACTGTGGCAGCACGTCATTTTTGAATAGTTTGTACAAAGATCTTGTATATGAAATCTGTCACAGTACTCTAATCATACAGTACTGAAAACTACGAGAGTCGAGTAAAAACTGGTTTATGGTTGCGTGATGTTCGCATTACAGTCATATTTATTAATGAGTGTAGCTATAATTTTACATTCTGTGCTTCTGTAATGCTTCGCCGTAGAACTGGTAGAAAGTTGTCAAGGAATTTCCCATTTCGCAGGTCTTTTTGCTCATTTAAAACCTGTGTGACTGATCTTTTAGATGGATGTAAATTTCAATTTCTTCCATTACATCCTTGATTTTTCCTTTCTGTAACTTATGTAATATTTGAAGTGATACATCTATACTAGGTATTTTATGGTTGGTGTCTTTTAAGTGTGCAGCAAATGTGGGTGGGTTATTGTCCCTTATTGTGTGTTCTGTAAATCGTGTACTAACTTTTGTTCCTCTTTGTTCAATGTCAAATTTTGGGCATTCTTCCAGTTAATTTTGTAGATTTCTGACTGCGTAAACGGTTCTTATTTACGTGGTATGTGTCTCAATAATAGTTGTAGATTTAGTGGTTCTGTAACTGGTGTATAATTTGGTATTCTTAAATCATCGTGTAATTTTGTCGGACGTAATACCTAGATATGGCCGTACAAAAACTTTATTTTTCTGTGGTTCGTTTTTGTCTCTAGTTTAAAGTTATTTCATCTATGGGACTGGCATGTGTTTGATTGGTTTTCTTTTTGAATAACGTGTCTACTAAGTTTTTAGGATAACCGTTGCTTGTAGCTACATTTCGGAGATCTAGTTCTTTCTCAATTTTTTCTTTTTCAGTGGTGAGTTGTTTATTCTAGGTAACATAGAATGAAATTATGTGAGCTTGTGTGATCTCGGGTGGCATGACTGGTTGTGGATAATTATGTCTATTGTCGTTGGTTCACGAAAAATATCGAATATGTGTTCAGATTTTTCGTTTAAACGAATTTATTTTATGACCATAACATGTCAGAGGACCAACGGCGTACATGACATAATTACTACTAAAAATTATCCATAAAGTAAGTTATAATGGGCCTAGTATATCTACAGATATGATTTGTTCCTACATCAAAACCACAAGTATCACTAATGTATCCAATGTATGGAACTTCCGTTTTAGATACTTCAAAATGACCTAAGACTGAAATTGTACAATCGTACATGAAATAAAAGAGAATGGCAGCTGAAGGCTTCCAGAAATCTTTCAAAAAAATCCTCTACATGTAATCCATACTTACATACTAATATCTGTAACAGACCCGTCACATTTTAGCCGCTGAGCGTGATGCTTTTCTTATAACATCTTTATTGACTTCAAATTTGTGTGAACAGCTCGTGGTAATGCGTAACTGTTGCTGTTTTACGCTCTTGTGTTCCCGGATTTGGCATTTTTTTGTTTTCCTACTCGCGTCTAGATGTGTGCATTGTCATCATCATTATTATTTTATCATCAATGACGCGCGCGTCACCGAATTGGCGTCAAATAAAAATATTTGCACCAAGCTCCAGTAGATCCCAACCGGGGTCTTCCGGCTAATAAAGCCATACGCACATTTTATGTCATTTTGCCGATACGCAACCGCAGCCGTGAGTAACAGCTAGAATACAATGCTTATACAATGCTCAATGTGTGTAATCCATACCAATCCATAATTCCATGCTAATACTATAAATGCGAAAGTATCTCTTACGGTTTTACGGCTAAACCAATGAACGGATATTATCCATGAAACTTGGCGTGAGATAGCTTGAATCCTGATGAAGCAGATAGGATACTTTGTAAAGTGTTAAGTACAAGATATTTATTGATTTGAAGAATATTACTCTAATTAAGGAAAAATATTTACTTTTTGAAAAAGCTGTTTCCTCTTTCAGATTTGAACTTAATAATATTTGTGCAAATTATTTTATTGGTTTTTATGTTCTACGTAATATGATTCAACATAATCAATAAAATACGTATCTAATACTCAAAGTGTTAAAAACATATATCCATACTAATACCAGTATCGGTGGTCGCCGATTCTTAATGTTTATTTATAGATTATTCCGTGACAGTGCGTAGCCAGTGTTATGGTGCGCGTGCTTTGTTATTGCAACCCTGGTCAGTTTTGGTGGAGATACAACAATAAAAATCGGACAGTAAGCTCGAGAACCATGTTTAAAACTATTATCATAAGCCTCGCAAGCATAAGTCAGATTTAGGGCATAGCTCCAAGAGCGAAAGTTACTCGAATACAACAAACCTCAAAGCAACCTCGTGTCCTGCGGAACTTGGATGCAGAATATCTGGCGGGCTTAGGAGCTACAGAGACATTAGAACAGTCACACAAGCCCGCCGTATTTCAGACGCTGAACGTCATGCAGTCTCTTACAGCTTCCAAGACGCTTGAAGATTCACAACAACGGCGTCGTTTAAAGGCTGTACGACAAACTCGGAGTCGTACATTTACATGTGGCTTTTGGTGAGGCTTCATTTGATTATGTTCTATTACCAGACTATTTTATCATAAATTGGTCATCATAGGTGGATGGGTAAAAAATGTAGCCATCACCACGTACTAAAATGGAAGGAAGCAACGCTTGGTATGTTTTGCTCTGATGGCAAAATCACACACCCAGTGCTAGGTGAGCCAGAGAAGCCCCTAAAAACTCTACCTCTGTTCGAATGTAATGAATCGAGGCATTTTTAAATATAATTTGAAAATACAATGCAAGCTTTCAGATTCGACATACAGCAAAATGATAGAAAACTTTCATTATGCATCTACATACCGGCACTGCATACATTTTTCATGCACACCTCTCTACACTCCTATATACGCAGACATCTCGTAAAATTACTAGCTTGCTTACTGATCCATCACTCGTCATAACAAACTTACTGATATGCGAACGAACCAGCAGATAACGGCTAGTTGAATTATAGAAATTGCTCGATTGTCCGAAAGTGATTAAAACCGATTTTCTTAAGGACTAATCAAATGCTCTTCTTTTTTTAATAACGAGAGTCTAATCCATTAGGGCACACTGGCATCACTTTTAAGATTTGCTTGTCCTAATGCCAGTGACTGCAACTGTCCTTTCATGAAAGTAATTCATATATCCAAATAGAACAGACAGCTCGAAAATTAATTCACAGTATATTACTACTATTTATTGTGGATGCTGAATCAGCGTTAACGTAGAATACTGCGCAATTATATAATATTTTTACCACGAGTAACAAGAACTTCTTTGTCACTTATTCGCCATTTAAGCAGTGCATTAAAAGACGAGGCCCTCTAGTATGTGTCCTGTAATACGACAAATCGCCAACTACTTCTTTTATCGGTGAAAAAGGTTCAAGGTAAACGAAAAAGTGCCTATAGACCGAAATTTTGGAAAATTAATCTAAGCTCTGTCTAGGCAATGGCATACTCTCAAAAGTTAAAATGGAGACTAATTAAACTGAAAGCGAAATGAAAGGTAATTAAAACTTTATAACAGGCTCTATTTAACCATCGAAAACGCATAAAAAATAAATGCTTTCGCGCTGTCATACATTTGGGCCGACTATAAATTGCTACATATTACTCATTTGTTTCACATGTCGCAGTTATGCAAATAAGCGCAGAAATGGTAACCAGCATCACGAACTAATACACTGCAAAGAAAACGACACAGCGATATACCATTACAGATTTCTGTTAACAGCCTATAATCTTAAGGGCCAATACTGTGTAGAAATACAGGTGAGTTCCACAAAACAACTAATCTACTTGTGGAATATTTGGAGTTTGGAATAATCCCGTTCTATTACTCACGGAAGCGAGAATTTTTCATCATTCAGTACTGCTGAAACTGGATTAATCTGGATATAAATGAAAAGCGCAATATGTTCCACAGTATGACATACACTATACTGTGCATTTCATCTACGACTGTTAAGTTGTTGTACCAAGGACCGATGGAAAAATCAATTAACACGAATTAATCTGATTAAACATTTCTTCAACTACTCTTAATCATTGGAAGATGATGGGTACTATGAGGATTTCACAAAGAAAATGTTATCAGCAGATGACAGTAGTAAGAGAAAATTTTCCTCAAATAATACCACGAATATGCATAAAAAATTAAAGAAACAAGCATGGAAGTAGAATGGATTTGATAGCTAGCTTTTGCACGGAAAATTGATGTTTTAGGAGACTGCTCTGTGTAACAGGCATTACTTCAGGCAGGGGTATTACAGGCCGAGTTCCAGCGATGTCTTAGAAAATGTATTCCTATGAAAATCTGTGGGACGTAATAACGGTTGATAACTGAGAATATTTGCAGGCTATAATGGAAGGAACTGTATTAAATTATTATTCAAACAGTTATGAACGGCAAATGTTTCATTGAGAATAAATGGCAGAGGAGAACATCTTCTAAAACTTATTGTCCTATATATCGAAAATTTTACAGAATTTTCTTACTCGGCCAAACACTTATAAAATAAGCTTTTGGGGATTTTGGATAGTGATAGACGCTACGATTTTGGATAGTGATAGACGCTACAGAGCACAATCAATCTATGCTCTCACCTCGCATTTTTCTACTAGTTTCGCCGATTTTAAAAATGATAAAAAGTAAATACGGTTTTCAAAGATTAAAATGGCAAAATAGGATTAAATAATAAAGAAAATTGTGAAATTATATCAACTTTTTTTTGAAAAGTTGTTAAACTGTCCAGTTCCAACAGATAAATTAGAATTTCCAGTGACACCTCAAAATCTAGAGGAAGATTTCCCGCCAACAGAGCTAGAAATTCATGAAGCCATCAAAACACTCAAAAACAATAAAGCAAATGTTGAAGACTCCATTACAGCAGAATTATTGAAGTGGTCAGAACCAAAAATCATAAAGGATCTACAGCTGCTTTTTGGGAACATTTGATAAACTGAAAAGACTCCAGTTGAATGAAAAACAGCATTAATCCACCCGCTACATAAAAAGGGAGACAAACAAAATGTCAGTACTTACAAAGGAGTGTCACTTCTGCCAGTGGCATACAAAATATTATCAAAAATTCTCCTCAACAGAGTGGTAGATACTTTAGACAAACAACTAGGAGAATATCAGGGTGGTTCTCGAAAGTGAAGATCCTGTGCAGAACAAATTTTTAACTTAAAGTCAATAATTCGACATAGAATGTTAACCAGCAAAACAATACTTGTGTCATTTATAGTTTTCAAGAAAGCATTTGATTGTATAGACAGAGAAACGATAGATAAGGTCATTAGAGAATTTGGTGTTAAATCAAAACTAGCAAACATAATGCGTGAAACACTAACAGGAACAGTATCTAAAGTCAAATTTATGGGAAAAGTATCTCAGCCTTTTGAAATAAAAACTGGTGTTAGACAAGGCGGTGGTTTAGCACCTTTACTGTTTAACAGTGTTCTAGAAAAAATTGTAAGGATCTGGAATTCGGAGCTAAAAAATCACAAAATTGGACCAATAACTCTGGGAAGGAAAACAAATGGAATTAAGGTAAACTGCTTGGCTTTTGCGGATGATTTCGCAATACTTTCAGAAAACCTGACAGAAGCAGTTACTCAAATAAACATTCTGGAAACATTAGCAAACAGAACTGGTCTCAAAATTTCAGCTGAAAAAACAAAATTCATGACAAATATAAAAAATGCACCAAAATACATAGAAACACAAATAGGTAAAATAGAGCGAGTAAATGAATTTAAATATCTTGGAGAAACTATACAACAGAATGGACTAGAAAAATTTGCAATAGATGTAAGAATTAACAAAATGGAAAGAGCATATGGCATGACCAAAAATATTTACAACAAGAAATGTATATCTAGAAAAACAAAACCAAAACATTACACCACAGTGGTACGACCAGAATGTTTATATGGATCTGAATGCCTAACGATGAACTATAAGATGGACAAACTAGAGGTACTGGAAAGAAGGATTATTAGAAAAATAATGGGTGCAATGAAAACTGCAAATGGTTGGAAAATAAGAAGTAATGAGGAGATCTACTAAAATATAGAGAAAATATCTGAAGTAATGGCCCAACGAAGATTAACCGTTTTTGGACATCTCTACCGAATGGATGGAAATAGACTAACAAAACAAATACTCCTATATTTCTGGAAGAAGAAATCGACAATAGCATGGATTACAGAAGTAAGAAAAGATCTTGAAAGAAACAACATCAAAGAATCAGAAATAGCAGAAAGAAACCGTTTTAAAAACAAAATACTAAATTTGGAAGGCTTTCAAAGCAGAAGAAATAAAAAATCGGGAACAACATCATGGACAGAAGAAAGGAAGAGACTTCATGGGGACAAAATGAGGGAATACTGGAAACATAGGAAACAACAACAAAGGAAGAAGAGGAACAGAAGTTGTTAACGTGATCCTAGTTGGTCAATACGATTGAAAAAAAAAAACAGTTCTAGGTAGTCTGCAGAAAATAAGCGTTTTTAATGCCAAATATTTGTACGATGTAATGTATGCAAGTAAATTAGCATTCGTTCGTAAGTAGGACGTTAGATTTTAGGCCTAAAATGAGATGTTGGGAGGTTTCTTCATATTGGAGCTATACTTGCGAGTAATGTACGATCTTGCTGTGTGTCGCTTGTTAGCGCTGCAAGAGATGGGGATCTTGAGACGGAGATGTGGGGAATGAGCGCGAACGGTTGCGAATACAGCGAGAAACGGCGCGCGTCTGCGCGACGGAGCCTCCCGAACAATGCTGGCGAGCCACGCACACAGGTGCATAGCGAGCGGCGGCCGCCTTGCTCCGCAAATTTCGCGCTAAGCCGCCGGCCCGACTGCGCGTTATGAGTTCGCGGAATGAGAAAGTCGCCGCGCCGACCAAGGACCCTCGAACTTGACCGGTCTCTCGCGCCGTCCGCGAGGTGGCGAAAGAACGCGGGCGGAGTCGACCGCCGCCGCGTGTCGCGCCGTGAAGCAACGTCTCGGAAGGCGCGATCCGCCAGTGCGACCTGCTGCCGAGGGAACACGGCGGCGCAGGTGGGAGCAAGCCTGGACAGGACAGGGCAGCAGCTCCCGGACACCAGAGCGGGGAACGGCGCCCAGGCCTGGCGGTATGCCGCGAGGGACGGCGTGGACGTACACGCATCTGGTCTCGCGGGTGCACAAAAGTCTGCACGTCGAGGGCTTGTTTTTGCATTCTCAAGCCACCCTCACAAAAAATCTGTCTTTTCTGTTCACTGATGTTTCACCAAACCAATAAAGAGAAAAGTGAGGAACGGAAACCAGAGAAAGATCGATTCCGTATTTCTGGATTTCCGGAAGGCTTTTGACACTGTACCACACAAGCGGCTCGTAGTAAAATTGCGTGCTTATGGAATATAGTCTCAGTTATGTGACTGGATCTGTGATTCCTGTAGAGAAGTCACAGTTCGTAGTAATTCACGGAAAGTCATCGAGTAAAACAGAAGTGATTTCTGGCATTCCCCAAGGTAGTGTTAAAGGCCCTTTGCTGTTCCTTATCTATATAAACGTTTTGGGAGACAATCTGAGCAGCCGTCTTAAGTTATTTTCAGATGACGCTGTCGTTTATCGACTAATAAAGTCATCAGAAGATCAGAACAAACTGCAAAACCATTTAGAAAAGATGACTGAATGGTGTGAAAAGTGTCAGTTGACCCTAAATTACGAAACGTGTGAGGTCATCCACATGAGTGCTAAAAGGAACTCGTTAAACTTTGGTTACACGATAAATCAGTCTAATATAAAAGCCCTAAATTCAACTAAATACCTAGCTATTACAATTACAAACAACTTAAATTGGAAGGATCACATAGAAAATGTTGTGGGGAAGGCTAACGAAGGATTGCGTTTTATTGGCAGGACACTTAGAAAATGTAACAGGTCTACTAAGGAGACTGCCTACACTACGCTTGTCTGTTCTCTTTTTAGAATACTGCTGCGCGGTGTGGGATCCTTACCAAATAGGATTGAAGGAGTACATCGAAAAAGTTCAAAGAAGGGCAGCCCGTTTTGTATTATCGCGAAATATGGGAGAGAGTGTCACAGAAATGATACAAGATTTGGGATGGAAATCATTAAAAGAAAGGCGTTTTTCGTTGCGACGGAATCTTCCAACGAAATTTCAATCACCAACTTTTTCCTCAGAATGCAAAAATATTTTCTGGACACCGACTTACATAGGGAGGAACGATCACCAAGATATAATAAGGGAAATCAGAGCTCGTACGGAAAGATATAGGTGTTCATTCTTCCGGCGCGCTATACGAGAATGGAATAATAGAGAATTGTGAAGGTGGTTCGATGAACCCTCTGCCAGGCACTTAAATGTGATTTGCAGAGTATCGATGTAGATGTAGATGTAGATGAAAGACAACACTAAAAATAAATTCATTTAATTTAGAATACTGGCACACTGTTGTTATTTATGCACTTGTATTAGAGAGGTAGCAGCAATACCTAAAGTGTAAATATTTATTACTGATATCCGAGATCTTCACTTGATGAAAGATATCTTTATCTCGACAGTTGACGTCCTACGATTCCCCAGCGCTGCTATTTCAAGTTATGCTCAACAGGTTACGTTCGCTCATTGATGAATCATTTTGTCTCTGCCTGTAAATAAATCATTGGATTTTCAAATTCTATCTTAATAACTGACATATTATGTACTGGTCGGCCCGGATACCTTACAGGCACTACGTGCCCATATACGACAAACAAATCAGCCTCGTATTTCCATCTTTCCGTAAACGCTACTGGCTTTCTCAATGGTTGATTCACGGCATTTTGACAGAAGCCGACGACGGTATCTCTACGGTGCGTCCACTTGCCTACAGAGCACAATATGGGAATCGGCAAACAGAACTTCAAAAATGTACGCTGCTAACAAAAGCCACAACTGGAAAGACGTGTAAAATTGTATGAGAATAACTTTTGCTCTAAAAAAATAGAAACAAATTTCTGTGTGTATTGGTAGAAAGAGCAAGAAAATAAAATCGAAAAATAATAGAAAAACCATCTATATCTCTGCTGACTCCCAAATAAAGTACCTTACAGAGGATAAAGATTTTAGTAATCTACTCGTGTGTTTCGTAACTGAATTCGGACGATTGTTGTCAAGTTCTTCAGCCACAATTTGGCTAATTACACTGGACACTTAAGAAAACTTTGTATTAAATTACTCGTGACGCGGGAAGCTACTGAATCCCTCCAAATAACAACAATTCTGCGAAATTTTGTTTAATACTTTAAAATGGTGTGGTGTGCTTGTCAGGAATTAGGTAAATCAACGGAAAACGAATTGGATCTAACTTCCGGGAGATCAACTGGTACAGGTAATTACCAAAGTACGATTAAAGAAAATATGAAGACAATTTTTAGAATCTATGTCATTTTCCTGGAGAGTGTAGTGTCCTGTTCATTGCAAAAATGGTTCAAATGGCTCTGAGCACTATGGGACTTAACAGCTATGGTCATCAGTCCCCTAGAACTTAGAACTATTTAAACCTAACTAACCTAAGGACATCACACAGCACCCAGTCTGTTCACTGCAGGAATGTACGGAATATATACCACCTAGTTCCGTTCTCGGAAGTAGAGGGGTTCAGATCCGCATCTAGCCGACTAGATTTTACCGTGATTTCCCTATTTCGGTTGACAAGAATTTCAGGATGCTGTCGCTGAATGAGCCAACTTGTTCTCCTCCAGTCGAGGTACTCTTCCAAATTAATTATCTATCTGTGGCCTTCTCTTCTGGTAAAAATACTGGTGTATACAGGATTCTTCAGATGTAAAGTTTCCCAGTAGGTAGGGAGGTAGTGCCGAATCAGCAGTAGTTTGATGGAAGCCACACTCGGGCTGTTCTATGTGTCGATACTCGGCAACACATGTTTGCATTGAGTTACATCGTATTTCTACATACACACAGGAAGTAGACGATTAAGTACGTTTCACCACACGTGTCAATCGCTTATTGAGCGGCGTGAAAGAGAAGTGAGAAAATCTGTAGGGACAAACTGCGACCGTAGCGTGCGAGCCGCCGTCGCCGTGTACCGGTGGATACAGAGTATAGTGGTTTACGTTTCCCTCTTACTATTCCACTCGGCAGATGTTGGACCTGATGCCTGGCTCTCATTAACCCTCTGTGTGTCGACTGGCTCGTTATGCCAGCTACAAGTGAAGGACTGTTTCAGAAGCGTTCGACCTCAGAATTGTAGGAGAAAGCCTGTTCGTGACGTAGAATGCCGCTATCCTACTGTCTCTCGCGACACAATATTGACTGTTTCTGTTAGATGTTCGCTGTTGGCGTTCGTATGGGGATCTGCGTCCGACACTTGCTCTGTGATTTTCCTGACGTTCCGTCAGTACGAGTGGTCGGGGTTGCCAAAGAATCGTCCTCCAATGCCGGTGGTGGTGAGGGTAAATCTTTGACAACACCAGTCACTAGTGCTGGCGAAACAGAAAATTCCACTAAACCCACCTCGCCATCTCACAGAAATACTCGCAGGAAGAAACCTAGCAAAAGCCACATTTTTATAGCTTTGATTACTCCTAGATGCATTTGTTCGTCGATATATATTTTCATCGAACTCCGTAGTCGCCTTTTGTACTGTAACTTGTAGCTACTCGTACTTTTTTGCGGCTTTATACGCACAGCACAAACACATTTAGCTTCGCTGACGCACCGCACCGTCGTTCGTGTGGGCCACTTTGGCAGCATAAAGCTATATACAAAGTGGCCGGTAGGTGTATTTCTCCCAGTAAGTCAGTCCACAGACATGGAGGTCAACCACCACTGTTGTTGTTGTTGTTGTTGTTGTTGTTGTTGTGGTGGTCTTCAGTCCTGAGACTGGTTCAATGCAGCTCTCCGTGATACTCTATCCTGTGCAAGCTTCTTCATCTCCGAGTACCTACTGCAACCTACATCCTTCTGAATCCGCTTGGTGTATTCATCTCTTGGTCTCCCTCTACGATTTTTACCCTCCACGCTGCCCTCCAATACTAAATTGGTGATCCCTTGGTGCCTCAGAACATGTCCTACCAACCGATCCCTTCTTCTAGTCAAGTTGTGCCACACACTTCTCTTCTCCCCAATCCTATTCAACACCTCCTCATTACTTATGTGATAGGACTCTCACGGAGGTAATCCACAAACTCACCACAAGGCTATACAGAAACTCCAGACATTCGCAGAACCCGTTTATTCTGAATCTGAGGAACTACGACCACAACCATAGATGGAAACATAAGACCAAAAGACGTAAGGACTTAACATTTATGGCCAAGCATACGCAAACATAACAGGCGAGCCCCTGTTAATCAGACGCCGTTACTGGATATCCAGCTGGAAGACACTGCCGATTAACTGGCACCACGCAGGGAAGCCATACCGTACACTGCATGCAGACTAGCTCCACACATCCCCCACACAGTGAGATGATCTATGGCCGATCTCCCACTACTGTATAACGATCTCGTTTGTTCCAGGAATGTAGCGGTCGCAGCAACTGGGATACATCGCCATCGCTTGCCACGGTAATCATGCATGATACCCATACTAACAAATCCAACCTTGCATGAACTATCGCAGCTAGTAAGCCACTACTGCTCTTACTACCCATACCACTGTCGCAGAGGTTTTTTTCCCACGGGACGAGCCATGGCACTTTTTTCCCTCTGCTGTTCAAATCGCTACCCTCACTCGCGTTTCGTCCACTATCACCTGATGGACCGTGTTAATGCGTAGTCTTACCCAGACGCACGGATAACATCACAGCCCAGCATCCTGTGATCCACTTACTAGATAACTAACATGTTTACGGAGGTGACAGTAGAACTTTTGGTTTGGTCACCACGTTGGTGCGGGCGTGGAGGGGCCCCATATCTTTTTTTTTTTTTTTTACCCATCTAATCTTCAGCATTCTTCTGTAGCACCACCACTATAGCGGGTAAATTCACCTTAAGAATTGACCTCGAAGATCTCGACAATTTCTGCTTCGCACCACCACTGACGACACTAGAAACAATCTCCCGTCCGTCCGTACATCCCAGGTAGCGTGTGATCGACCGGGGCGTTTATCTGTCCACTAGAAGCGACGCGCTGCCGGCAGAGAGTGGAGTGCAGACCTACCTGCAGGGACGAGCACCAGCCTGTCCTCGTCGTCGCCGTCGCCGCCGGCGTCGCCCTCCATCCGCCCCCGCCCGCCCCCGACGGCGCCATCCGCAGCGGCCGTCGACGTGGACGGAGACGGTTCCCCGACAGTGCCGGCGCTGCCGGACTCGGAGGAAGGGCTCCGCGCCTGGGCGCCGAAGGGCTTGGTGGCGGGGGCGGAGGTGGAGGGCACGTCGCAGCGCGACTGCGGGGGCGGCCCGGCGGCCGACAGCTCGCACGTGACGACGCCGCCCGCGATGCTGTCGGCGCTCTTGCTGCGGAAGACCTGCTGCTGCTGCTGCTGCTGCGGTGCCACGGCGCCGTCGACGCTGGAGGCGCGCACCACCGGCACCTGTGGCTGCGCGCGGAAGGCGCCGAGGAACGGGTCCGGGGACGAGTAGTCGCCCCAGGCCGCGGAGAAGGGCGGCGCGGGAGGCAGCACCGCCGCCCCCGCGCCCTCGCTCCCTCCCCTGGCGAACGTCATGGAGGCGTCGGAAGGTGTGGTGGCTGTGGCGGTCGAGGTGGTCACTGTGGGCCGGCTCCTCCTGCGTCGCGATGCTCGCGGCATGCTTGCGCCATGGTCGGCCGCCGGCTCGGGACTGAGGCGGAGACGCCGGCCGCGGCCGCAGCGGCGGCGTCTGAGTCACCGGCGGCCGCGTCAGGCGCCGCTACCGGGAACCGGCCGCGCGGCGGGCGGCAGCAGCAGCCGCGGCTCTGCTCTCAGCGCCGCAGCCCGACCAGCCTCTGGCGGCGACTCACGACCCCAAACTGCCAGGCGGCAGCGACGGGTTTCGAGGGGCTTACCTTCTGAACTCGGTCCAGTTCTCGATTCACTATCGAGGGGTACCGTTCTCTTCTTCCATTCTTGTGACACGGTGTCTCCACTTCGTGTTTTCCTTAATCTGCTCATTTCCACTACATTCCCAATTCTTCCCTGACGTAAGGGAGCGGTTCACAATTAAACATATCGATCCCAGCCGCGGTATGGTACATTTCTTAACCGGTCACGGATCTTAAGCCCAGGTCCGGAGCTCGTGGTCGTGCGGTAGCGTTCTCGCTTCCCGCACCCGGGTTCCCGGGTTCGATTCCCGGCGGGGTCAGGGATTTTCTCTGTCTCGTGATGACTGGGTGTTGTGTGATGTCCTTAGGTTAGTTAGGTTTAAGTAGTTCTAAGTTCTAGGGGACTGATGACCATAGTGCTCAGAGCCATTTGAACCATTTGAACGTTAAGCCAACACACTTAAACGGCGTGAGTCTGAGGCAGACACCTACATGCACATGCGGGGAAGAAAGTTCCCCAGAACACACTGTCTTTTTCTGCGGGCAATACGTGAACAACAGACATACACTACACTTACACTACACAGAAACAGACATAAACATAGCATTAAGAGACGAAGTGCAATGGGCACAATTAAACGTATTCACAAACAGTGAAGATTCATATGGTTCAAATGGCTCTAAGCACTACATCTACATCTACATGATTACTCTGCAATTGCCATTTAAGTGCTTGGCAGACGGTTCATCGAACCACAATCATACTATCTCTCTACCATTCCACTCCCGAACAGCGCGCGGGAAAAACGAACACCTAAACCTTTCTGTTCGACCTCTGATTCCTCTTATTTTATTTTGATGATCATTCCTACCTATGTAGGTTGGGCTCAACAAAATATTTTCGCATTCGGAAGAGAAAGTTGGTGACTGAAATTTCGTAAATAGATCTCGCCGCGACGAAAAACGTCTTTGC
This sequence comes from Schistocerca nitens, assembly GCF_023898315.1. Taxonomy (NCBI): domain Eukaryota; kingdom Metazoa; phylum Arthropoda; class Insecta; order Orthoptera; family Acrididae; genus Schistocerca; species Schistocerca nitens. The sequence goes on along the minus strand of NC_064620.1, from coordinate 118,037,585 downwards.
TTTAATGACTTCCATCCCAACTCGCGTATCATATCTGCCACACTCTCTCCCCTATTACGTGATAATACAAAACTAGCTGTCCTTTTTTGCACCCTTTCGATGTCCTCCGTCAATCCCACCTGGTAAAGATCCCACACCGCGCAGCAATATTCTAACAGAGGACGAACGAGTGTAGTCTAAGCTGTCTCTTCAGTGGACTTGTTGCATCTTCTACGTGTACTGCCAATGAAACGCAACCTTTGGCTCGCTTTAACTACAATATTATCTATGTGGTCTTTCCAACTGAAGTTGTTCGTAATTTTAACACCTAGGTACTTAGTTGAATTGACAGCCTTGAGAATTGTACTATTTATCGAGTAATCGAATTCCAACGGATTTCTTTTGGAAATCATGTGGATCACCTTACACTTTTCGTTATTTAGCGTCAACTGCCACCTGCCACACCATACAGCAATCTTTTCTAAATCGCTTTGCAACTGATACTGGTCTTCGGATGACCTTACTAGACGGTAAATTACAGAATCATCTGCGAACAACCTAAGAGAACTGCTCAGATTGTCACCCAGGTCATTTATATAGATCAGGAACAGCAGAGGTCCCAGGACGCTTCCCTGGGGAACATCTGATATCACTTCAGTTTTACTCGATGATTTGCGGTCTATTACTACGAACTGCGACCTTCCTGACAGCAAATCACGAACCCAGTCGCACAACTGAGACGATACCCCATAGGCCCGCAGCTTGATTAGAAGTCGCTTGTGAGGAACGGTGTCAAAAGCTTTCCGGAAATCTAGAAATACGGAATCAACTTGAGATTCCCTGTCGATAGCGGCCATTACTTCCTGCGAATAAAGAGCTAGCTGCGTTGCACAAGAACGATGTTTTCTGAAACCATGATGATTACGTATCAATAGATCGTTCCCTTCGAGGTGATTCATAATGTTTGAATACAGTATATGCTCCAAAACCCTGCTGCAAACCGACGTCAATGATATAGGTCTGTAGTTCGATGGATTACTCCTACTACCTTTCTTAAACACTGGTGCGACCTGCGCAATTTTCCAATCTGTAGGTACAGATCTATCGGTGAGCGAGCGGTTGTATATGATTGCTAAGTAGGGAGCTATTGTATCGGCGTAATCTGAAAGGCCTCTTTAGGCAGTTTGTAGTTTTAGCGTGTTCCGAAGAAGGGGTGGCTATCCGCGCCGAAACCTAGGTCAACATCCTGTTTCTATTTGCAATCGAGGCTCATTCTTTATAATCATTAAATTATTCACGATTGCTGACGCGCTGCACTGTTAAAAGTTCTTAACTAACCTAAGGACATCACACACATCCATGCCAGAGGCAGGATTCGAACCTGCGACCGTAGCAGCAGTGTGGTTCCGGACTGAAGCGCCTAGAACCGCTCGGCCACAGCGGCCGGCAACACATGAAGAGTACCTGCGGACATATATCAGACATGCCTATATGGAACGTAACAACAATCTCCAGAGGGTGGACAGTGACACCCACAGTGACAGTGCAAACAGTGACAATGAAGAGGTACTGGAGGAGGAAAACGAGATGTGACAGTAAATAAGCATAAGGTGCTGGCGATGTAGCCAAGAAATCACCAAATTCTGTACACGGATGAGCACCTAAACTTAATACATAGGATCAGCAATACTATTTCTCTACTAATAACTAATTTGTGTTTGTTTGTGTGTGTGTGTGTGTGTGTGTGTGTGTGTGTGTGTGTGTGTGTGTAAGACTGGCGATCAACAGCTCGAAGAAACCATTCCAAGGTAGTGACCGTAAGTGACAGTCGGTCATGGCACTAACAGCTATCTCTTCTATCCTATCATCCTTTTATACTCTTCTTAAAAAAGCAACAAAATTTTATTTGTATTTCAAACTTCAATTATTGTCATTTTGAAAAGTATTATTCTTTGTAAATGTTGCAGATAAAACAAACGAAAAGAAATCTGCAAAAGAGATGAAATACGAAAATTTTAAGATGTACGACCTGTTTTAAAACATCAGGTAACAGTTCTACAATTTGGCAATAAATAAATAAATAACTAAGTGTAGTCCCAATTCTTCTCTGATAGATTCCTCTGCGTGTCGGATACTGAGTACTACTCTTCTAAGTTATCCTAAGTTCGATGCTCGTGTTCTTTGTTCATTTCTTGTTATTACTGATATGGCGCGCGCCACTAACCTGTGATCTTGTTCAGAGCGCGCACTGTAATCAATTATAGTTCGCTGCCCTGGTGCGGGTGGCGCTCCGGTGGCGATTTGCTATGACGTCGCTGGCGTGTGTTTGCGGTGGCCGGCGGAAAGCGAGAGGGTAGTTGGTTTTCCGGGTACTGCACGGAATGTGAAGTTCGCTCTGCCTGACCGGCTAGTGACTAGCGCTAAGGCTGTTGTGCCTCGCAATATGAGCTGAGTGGTCTGGGGCGGAGGCGAATCGCCGCTGTGCTGGCCATGCGGTGGTGATTAATTGGAGTCGGCGTACTTGTTCTTCCTGCCTGTCTGATGTGGAGGTCCGGTGGGCTCCCGTGATACTCTGGCCTGGAGACAACTAGTTGCTGAGTTTTGGAATCGTCTGCAATGTTAGGGTGTGGGCTCGGTTGTCGTCTCAGATTTTCCCCTGGAAGCTCCAGCAGCGGTTTCTGAACTTTTCTGATGTGGGACGGTGTTGTTGGAACTTTTTGCTGTGTGTGTGGCTCGTTACGATATTTGTTGGTACTAATTCATTTGCTCAACTGGACTCCTGCCCGGAGTTGCGTTCACGTATGGTACAATTGGCAGTCAGTGTCTTAGGTAAAGTCTGCCTAAGAAGGGTGGTTTTGTACAGTATATACATAGCGAATTACTGCTGCTTGGTATATGTGGTCTTCTGGGACCTTAGTGTGTTATTATTAACTTGGTGGAATAGTCGCGTTTGGTGTCGTTAAGGCACTTCTAAGACTGTGGTTTGACTATTCATGTGCGCTTGGATTTTATTGTTTCGTTTTAGGAAGCGAGAATTGTTTGATATTTGTGTGTTGGCTTCCGGCACTTGTTAAGAGCGCCCGAGTTAACGGCGCTGTGGTTATCGTGTGCTGTCGGAATGTTATACTGTATTTTTGAATTTTATCTTGTGTTGATATTATCTGTTGTGTGTCACAGAACGTAACCAAGGTGCGTAAGTGATGGACAGTTGTGGGAGGCATGTCGGGGACCGTTTCTAGTGGGAAGGCTCCGAAGTGTTGAGATCTCGCTCGTCTGTGATTGCGTTGGGAGTTGCCCTCGCCCTTTGGTTGTATCAAATTATTATTTTGTTACTATATTTATTGGTTGTGTGTTGCGTTTCTTTCATTTTATGGTGCCAAGCGCCATTATCTTTCTCATTTCTCATTTTAAATTGTAATACCAAGTTAACTTATTATTGGATTTTGTCTTTTGGATAAACTCTAAAAGCACTATTGTAAAAGGTTCTTGATTTTATGGTGGCAAGCCACCGTTATTGTCTTTAAAGCTGACTCTTTAACTATTTGTTTAGTTTTGTAAGTTATATGAATTTGTTGTTATTTAAAAGAGTTTAGTATTGGCAATTTAATAAATTGTGTACAGAGTCTGCTGTTTGGATATTATTGGATGGAACTCATTGGATAGTTGTCCTATAAGAATACACATTTCAATTACGACGCACGATTCACTTCCGCATGTCACGATTGGTACTGATACAGTTTTTAGGGTGCAGTAAAATGGAGACAGATGCAGAAAAAGGTAAGTAAACTGCTCATTATCTCAGAAGTGACCCCCGAAACTGTCTGCACATTTATCTCACCGTGAGGCGACACGGTGGGTGTCTTCATGTAGAAGCCTTTGCCGCTGCCTACGGATCTTCGTTTGTACCCGGGCGTACCACCTCTTCGACCGAAGCAAATCGAGGGCCACGAATGTCTTTAAGGGTTCCAAAATATGCAAATCGATTTGGAACAGATCGTGACTCTACGGACGACGTGTAAGGGCTTTCCGGCCAAACTTCTGCAGCGTAATCAAAACGACATGCACGCCAGCTCCGCGAAAGTAATGAGAACCTTTCTCTTGGCCGCAGGACCAGCTGCTCATTAACTTTCTGAAGCACGACGTCACAATTAACGCACCGCGGTACGTGCACACTTTGCGGAAACTGAAGCGTGCCGTCAGGTCCGAACGCACGGGAATGTTGACAGGTGGATCGATTTTGTTGCAGGGTAATGCCCGCCCAGGTGTCCGCAGGGTTGTTTCGATTACGCCTCAAAAGTTTCCCTGGAAAGCCCTTACACATCCTCCATAGAGTCCTGATTTCCATATTTTAGCGGCCCTGAAGAAAGACGTTTCTGGTCGTCGATTTGCTTCAGACGACGAGGTGCACGGCTGGGTACAATCAGACTTCCGTAGGCGACCGCTAACGTTTCTGTATGACGGCACTCGAAGTTTTGTCTCACCATGGGGTAAACGTATAAAAGTCGTGACGATTATCTTTGAAACAGTAAACAGTTTATTTACTTGTTTCCATCTAACTCATTTGCATTTTACTGTCCCTTATAATTAAGTTCTAAGGGTTCCACAGCTTGTTTTGTTAATGTAATTAAATAATTTTATAATATTTTGTATGTCCAATTCTATCACGAATGAGATAGTATTTTCTAAGAAGGTGAACGAATTAACTCCTTCTATTATCTGCTCATTAATTGCTGAAAGCAAGGGGAAACTACAGCCGTATTTTTTCCCGAGGACATGCAGCTTTACTGTATGATTAAATGATGATGGCGTCCTCTTGGGTAAAATATTCCGGAGGTAAAATAGTCCCCCATTCGGATCTCCGGGCGGGGACTACTCAGGAGGACGTCGTTATCAGGAGAAAGAAAACTGCCCTTCTACGGATCGGAGCGTGGAATGTCAGATCCCTTTATCGGGCAGGTAGGTTAGAAAATTTAAAAAGGGAAATGGATAGGTTAAAGTTAGATATAGTGGGAATTAGTGAAGTTCGGTGGCAGGAGGAACAAGACTTTTGGTCAGGTGAATACAGGCTTATAAATACAAAATCAAATAGGGGTAATGCAGGAGTAGGTTTAATAATGAATAAAAGAATAGGAGTTCGGGTTAGCTACTACAAACAGCATAGTGAACGCATTATTGTGGCCAAGATAGACACGAAGCCCACGCCCACTACAGTAGTACAAGTTTATATGCCAACTAGCTCTGCAGATGATGAAAAAATAGATGAAATGTATGACGAGATAAAAGAAATTGTTCAGGTAGTGAAGGGAGACGAAAATTTAATAGTCATGGGTGACTGGAATTCGTCAGTAGGAAAAGGGAGAGAAGGAAACATAGTAGGTGAATATGGATTGGGGGGAAGAAATGAAAGAGGAAGCCGCCTTGTAGAATTTTGCACAGAGCATAACTTAATCATAACTAACACTTGGTTCAAGAATCATAAAAGAAGGTTGTATACCTGGAAGAATCCTGGAGATACTAAAAGGTATCCGATAGATTATATAATGGTAAGACAGAGATTTAGGAACCAGGTTTTAAATTGTAAGACTTTTCCAGGGGCAGATGTGGATTCTGACCACAATCTATTGGTTATGAACTGCAGATTGAAACTGAAGAAACTGCAAAAAGGTGGGAATTTAAGGTGATGGGACCTGGATAAACTGAAAGTACCAGAGGTTGTACAGAGTTTCAGGGAGAGCATAAGGGAACAATTGACAGGAATGGGGGAAAGAAATACAGTAGAAGAAGAATGGGTAGCTCTGAGGGATGAAGTAGTGAAGACAGCAGAGGATCAAGTAGGTAAAAAGACGAGGGCTAATAGAAATCCTTGGGTAACAGAAGAAATATTGAATTTAATTGATGAAAGGAGAAAATATAAAAATGCAGTAAATGAAGCAGGCAAAAAGGAATACAAACGTCTCAAAAATGAGATCGACAGGAAGTGCAAAATGGCTAAGCAGGGATGGCTAGAGGACAAATGTAAGGATGTAGAGGCTTGTCTCACTAGGGGTAAGATAGATACTGCCTACAGGAAAATTAAAGAGACCTTTGGAGAGAGGAGAACCACTTGTATGAATATCAAGAGCTCAGATGGCAACCCAGTTCTAAGCAAAGAAGGGAAGGCAGAAAGGTGGAAGGAGTATATAGAGGGTTTATACAAGGGCAATGTCCTTGAGGACAATATTATGGAAATGGAAGAGGATGTAGATGAAGACGAAATGGGAGATACGATACTGCGTGAAGAGTTTGACAGAGCACTGAAAGACCTGAGTCGAAACAAGGCCCCGGGAGTAGACAACATTCCATTAGCACTACTGATGGCCTTGGGAGAGCCAGTCATGACAAAACTCTACCATCTGGTGAGCAAGATGCATGAGACAGGCGAAATACCCTCAGACTTCAAGAAGAATATAATATTTCCAATCCCAAAGAAAGCAGGTGTTGACAGATGTGAAAATTACCGAACTATCAGTTTAATAAGTCACAGCTGCAAAATACTAACGCGAATTCTTTACAGACGAATGGAAAAATTGGTAGAAGTGGACCTCGGGGAAGATCAGTTTGGATTCCGTAGAAATGTTGGAACACGTGAGGCAATACTAACCTTACGACTTATCTTAGAAGAAAGATTAAGAAAAGGCAAACCTACGTTTCTAGCATTTGTAGACTTAGAGAAAGCTTTTGACAATGTTAACTGGAATACTCTCTTTCAAATTCTGAAGATGGCAGGGGTAAAATACAGGGAGCGAAAGGCTATTTACAATTTGTACAGAAACCAGATGGTAGTTATAAGAGTCGAGGGGAATGAAAGGGAAGCAGTGGTTGCAAAGGGAGTGAGACAGGGTTGTAGCCTCTCCCCGATCTTATTCAATCTGTATATTGAGCAAGCAGTAAAGGAAACAAAAGAAAAATTCGGAGTAGGTATTAAAATTCATGGAGAAAAAGTAAAAACTTTGAGGTTCGCCGATGACATTGTAATTTTGTCAGAGACAGCAAAGGACTTGGAAGAGCTGTTGAACGGAATGGACAGTGTCTTGAAAGGAGGATATAAGATGAACATCAACAAAAGCAAAACGAGGATAAAGGAATGTAGTCAAATTAAATCGGGTGATGCTGAGGGGATTAGATTAGGAAATGAGACACTTAAAGTAGTAAAGGAGTTTTGCTATTTAGGGAGTAAAATAACTGATGATGGTCGAAGTAGGGAGGATATAAAATGTAGACTGGCAATGGCAAGGAAATCGTTTCTGAAGAAGAGAAATTTGTTAACATCGAGTATAGATTTAAGTGTCAGGAAGTCGTTTCTGAAAGTATTTGTATGGAGTGTAGCCATGTATGGAAGTGAAACATGGACGATAACTAGTTTGGACAAGAAGAGAATAGAAGCTTTCGAAATGTGGTGCTACAGAAGAATGCTGAAGATAAGGTGGGTAGATCACGTAACTAATGAGGAGGTATTGAATAGGATTGGGGAGAAGAGAAGTTTGTGGCACAACTTGACTAGAAGAAGGGATCGGTTGGTAGGACATGTTTTGAGGCATCAAGGAATCACAAATTTAGCATTGGAGGGCAGCGTGGAGGGTAAAAATCGTAGAGGGAGACCAAGAGATGAATACACTAAGCAGATTCAGAAGGATGTAGGTTGCAGTAAGTACTGGGAGATGAAGAAGCTTGCACAGGATAGAGTAGCATGAATAGCTGCATCAAACCAGTCTCAGGACTGAAGACCACAACAACAACAACAACAACAATTATTAATTGTCTGCCAACTGGCTCCTGTCCCCTGAAAGTCATTCCTCTTTTGTTCTTTTTTAAGATGCTAATAGGGTATTAACTTAGCTGTTGTAGACAAAATATGAGCTGAAACTTCCTGGCAGATTAAAACTGTGTGCCGACCGAGACTCGAACTCGGAACCTTTGCCTTTCGCGGGCAAGTGCTCTACCATCTGAGCTACCGAAGTACGACTCACGCCCGGTCCTCACAGCTTTACTTCTGCCAGTATCTCGTCTCCTACCTTCCAAACTTTACAGAAGCTCTCCTGCGAACCTAGCAGAACTAGCACTCCTGAAAGAAAGGATATTGCGGAGACATGGCTTAGCCACAGCCTGGGGGATGTTTCCAGAATGAGATTTTCACTCTGCAGCGGAGTGTGCGCTATGAAACTTCCTGGCAGCGCACGCTCCGCTGCAGAGTGAAAATCTCATTCTGGAAAATATGAGCTGCTGTTTGGAGTGTGTTCTCGCTATCAGCGACTACAATTTCATCGTCAGCAAAGAGTGATGTCACAGAATAGCTCCTTTCGTTGAAATCATAAGTATAAAAACTTAATTTACTTATCTGTTGGCTCAGCATATCGTCGATGTAAATACTAAAAATGAATCGCAGACAAACTGCATCCTTGTTTTAATTCCAAATTTGTCTCGGTCTTAGATTTTCCGTTTCCTGCAATGGTGATATCTTATCCTTGATAGATGCTTTCTGCTATCTTTATTAGCCGGCCGGCGTGGCCGTGCGGTTCTAGGCGCTACAGTCTGGAACCGAGCGACCGCTACGGTCGCAGGTTCGAATCCTGCCTCGGGCATGGATGTGTGTGATGTCCTTAGGTTAGTTAGGTTTAATTAGTTCTAAGTTCTAGGGGACTGATGACCTCAGAAGTCGCATAGTGCTCAGAGCCATTTTGCTACCTTTATTATGTGCAGAGATATTACTCTTTTGTTCAGTATCTACCATAGCTTTTCTATGTTTACTTTATCGGTAGCTTCCGCGAACCCCCATGAACAGTAAAAGTCTCTCTGTTGAACTCTCTGTGTTTCTCAGTGATTTATCTAGTAGCGAACGTATTGTTTTTGCACAACCTACCTTTCCTTGTGTGTTTGCTTTCGACAATTACTGCTAGTCTCCGTATTACTACAGTACTGGAAAAAATTGTATTTCGTTTTAGCGGTTTCTACACTACACTTTGATCTTAGCCAGAGAGCCGAGAAACGATTTCCAATTTACTCAAGATTTATTGTTGCAACAGTGCGTAAGGAGTACACGAAATGATTGCGTTTACATATCAACAGCACAAGGGGTTCTGAGGTACCAGGCACCGACCCATGCCCAAACACCAGTATTATTACGTGTTGTAGCCTCCATGGACGGCAATGTAGACACTGACTCTGGTAACCTGTCGATCGCACAGATGGCGAATACTGTCCTGGGATACATTATTCCACGCCTGCTCGACCTATTCACGTAGTTCTGTAAGAGTTCGAAATTGACGAGTCGTACCAACACCGACTCAAAGGAAGGCCTCGGCGCTTGTTGGTGACGTCACGTCAGCTAGGCACGGCGAACGCCAACTCTGTTGCACGCAGAAACGCCTCGGCGTGCTTATCACTATAAATCTCTTATTTTTGGACAAAATGTTTGGTATTGTTTTGGATTCTGCAGTTTTATTTAGATGAAAGATTTTCTTACTATCGTAAAGCTACAAATGAAGATCATAGTTCTGTATTACTGGATCCTGTCGAAACAAACGTAGATCAATATGAGAAGATGCTTTGTCCCATTGCAAGCTTCGGAAATTTTACGTTCAAGTAAGTATATTTACTTGATCCATTTTGTTATCGAAACTTACTCCAACCCCCTTACAATGAACTCGTTTTATTTATTTATTTATTTATTTTCTTTTGACATCGTCACTGGAAATGTGAACTAATTTACATGTGTAAATGTCCAACTGTTGCCAGTCATTAGATTACAGTCGTTTTCAAAGAAAGGAATTCTAAACAGTAAACAATATAGCTTTATACATCGAAAATACTGCTGAGCTTAAACTTTTTTAAACACGCACATTAGAAAAGATAAATATTCCCCTCTTGCAACTGAAAGGAGGAACTTTATACGATAAAAAATATTTATTTGATAAAACAAGTATCTCTCTTTTGCCTCTTCTTCGTCCCCCATCCCCTCCCCCAACGTGTACAATCGCAAGATATTTCATTAACATTCAGTGCTCCTCACCCCATAGTCAACCAAGATACCTAAAGAAGAGCACCAATAAGTTCACAGTTTCTTGTAAAAGCAACCCAGTACAAATGTAACTTCCTCAGATTTACAAATAAGGTAAAGAAGCACGAATTCTGTTGCTGCTTGACCATGAAGTTGTTTTTGTGTGTCAATCCTTAAAACAGGTGGAAATATAAGTTCAGGAGTACACTATTTGTTAAGAAGTGTAATGAACTGCACAATTAATTGATCGCAGAAATCTCTCAGAACAATGTGTGTTGGTCAACTACCGCCGTCCGCAGCTCGTGGTCGTGCGGTAGCGTTCTCGCTTCCCGCGCCCGGGTTCCCGGGTTCGATTCCCGGCGGGGTCAGGGATTTTCTCTGCCTCGTGATGACTGGGTGTTGTGTGCTGTCCTTAGGTTAGTTAGGTTTAAGTAGTTCCGAGTTCTAGGGGACTGATGACCATGGATGTTAAGTCCCATAGTGCTCGTAGCCATTTGAATCAACTACCGCCAATAGTTTCACATTTTCCTGTGTCAGGGAGGTAGACACCACCATTATGAGTACGCCTGCAACAGACCTGGTGTTCGCCGTTCCTAGCTGACGTGACGTCACGAACAAGCGCCGAGGCCTTCCTTTGAGTCGGTGTTGATCGTACGGATCACTTCTGATACCATTATATCCCACAAGTGCTCGGTTGGAGACAAATCCAGAGATTGTGCCGACCAGGGAAGTTGCTGCTCGTCATACAGAGCACATTGAGTTACACGGGTAGCGTGTGGGCGAGTATTATTCTGTCGGAATAACACATCAACTTTCCGTTGCAACAACGGCAAAACAACGGGTCTGACGATAATCTGCACGTACCGAGCGCTGGTTAGCTTCCCCTCAGAAACATCAAAGCTTAACAAGAGTTCTAGCTTACAGCACGCCGGACTATAGGACCTGGGTGGGCCTAGTGTGTCTGGGACGAATGCACTCTAGGACACAGTGTTCACTACGTCTACGTTGTATGCGTAAACGACAGTCACCTACGTGCAGGCAGAATCTGCTTTCGTCTCTGAAGACCACGGAGCGCCATTCCATCTTGCAAGCGATCCTTTTGACGACACCAGTCGAGTAATAAACAGTTCGTGTTCACACGTCTGGGCTCTCAAGCCCTGTTATCTGTGCTGTGACAGCTGTACGATCTGCCACTGCTGTCCTTACATCACAACGATCCTGACGGGCGCTTGTGCTGCGTGGACATCCAGCACCTCGTCTACGGGAGTGAGAATGTTCACGTGGCCTATGATACCAGCATCGATGCACAACTGACGCAGCAAATTCAACTCGTGTGGCACTTCTCCGAAATGATCACCCCGCCACTCGGAATGCCACAATTTGACACTTTTTAAACTCGCAGCTGACTGTAGGAAGCATGAGCGCGTTTCCGTGACATGGTTTCCCTCTTGCTTGACAGTTTTGCACCACATGTAATTCTGCTATAAGTTATATGAGGATTCTATTACGTTCGTGAGTTAAATTTCGTAAAGCTATCTTTAATAAAACCTCGTAAGAAACAATTACAAATAAGCAATATTATATTTGCAGGTTGCCAAATTAAACTTTAAATTCTGATTGAGAACGAGCGCCAGGCTCCCTACAAATAATATCAGATGCGTTAGCGTAATAAAATTCATGCAAAGAGGCACCTTACCTATAATAAATTGTATCACTGAAAATGGTCACTTTATGATAAAATAAATCTTGTGATTTGATGTTAATTAATTTTGATAGTATTTTTAAATAAGTTCATCTGTCCGGCTTCGTCGTATTTCCTGTGGAAATAAAAGCTGCGCGGGCTTAGCCGAGCGGTCAAAGGCGGCTGGTCGCAGTGGAGGCTCGAGTTCTCCCTCGGGCATGGGTGCGTGTGTGTTTCTCCTTAGGATAGTTTAGGTTAAGTTGTTTGTAAGCTAATGACTGATGACCCTAGCAGTTAAGTCCCATAATATTTCACACAATTTTTTTTTAAATAAAAAGTTTAAAGGCGCCGCGTAATGACGGCCAACTTTCTCAGTCAAAGATGATCGCAGCAGCTGCAAAAAATACTACACAAACTCTTGCGTTATAACAAATGTGGCGTGCGCTCCTTAAATGATTACTCTGCACTCCAGATTAGCTTATTATATTTTCGTAACTCTTTTACACATCAATTATGTTCTAGTAATTAAACGAGAGCAAGACAAAAGCTATCGCAATACAATCGTACCTTCTGCACTCAAACAACAGCTAATACACAAGAAAACATCAGAAGACCACTGAGTTCATTGTCTTCCAGTCCTTTTATAATATAACAAAGATTATAGTGTTCAGTTCTTTAGTTTACACATATGATCTTATATCACGGAGAATGTCTTTTTTCTGTTATCAGAATCGATAAATTGTCTTTAAAGTTATTTCGTCACTTTGTCCATATCACAATTAGGCATTAAAGTTCACACAACATTACGCTTGTATTGTTCTTTTGTCGTTATTTATATTGTTCATGTCAAATAAATGGAAAGGGACACTGTACACACTGAGCCTTCTGGCTATGAGCATTTCCTATTAAAGGGCAGATACATATGGCACTCGGGTAGCTATGTCACTACACTATCTGTTGGCGGACGACGCTAAAACCATTATTAGTACATTTACTATTCCCCAGGTGGCATATGCCGTTATCGGATTAAAACCGATGTCGTCTTACTAGGTATATTGCGACCGCTACGGTTGCAGGTTCGAATCCTGCCTTGGGCATGGATGTGTGTGAGGTCGACGTCGTGTTGATGTAGGGCTATTGTGATCAAAATGCCCAACGGGCGTGTGCTGTGTATGCTGCTCGGTATCCTGAGCGACGTCATCCAAGTGTCCGGACCGTTCGCCGGATAGTTACCTTATTTAAGGAAACAAAAAGTGTTCAGCCACGTGTGAAACGTCAACCATGACCTGCAACAAATGATGATGCCCAAGCAGGTGTTTTAGCTGCTGTCGCGGCTAATCCGCACATCAGTAGCAGACAAATTGCGCGAGAATCGGGAATCTCAAAAACGTCAGTGTTGAGAATGCTACATCAACATCGATTGCACCCGTACCACAATTATAAGCACCAGGAATTGCATGTCGACTACTTTGAACGTGGTGTGCAGTTCTGCCACTGGGCACAAGAGAAATTACGGCACGATGACAGATTTTTTGCACGCGTTCTATTTAGCAACGAGGCATCATTCACCAACAGCGATAACGTAAACCGGCATAATATGCACTATTGGGCAACGGAAAATCCACGATGGCTGCGACAAGTGGAACATCAGCGACATTGGCGGGTTAATGTATGGTGTGGTATTATGGGAGGAAGGATAATTGGCCCCCATGTTATTGATGGCAATCTAAATGGTGCAATGTATGCTGATTTCCTACGTAATGTTCTACCGATGTTACTACAAGATGTTTCACTGCATAACAGAATGGCGATGTACTTCCAACATGATGGATATCCGTCACATAGCTCGCGTGCGGTTGAAGCGATATTGAATTGCATATTTCATGACAGGTGGATTGGTCGTCGAAGCACCATACCATGGCCCGCACGTTCACCGGATCTGACGTCCACGGATTTCTTTCTCTGGGGAAATTTGAAGGATATTTGCTATCGTGATCCACCGACAACGCCAGACAACATGCGTCAGCGCATTGTCAATGCATGTGCGAACATTACGGAAGGCGAACTACTCGCTGATGAGAGGAATGTCGTTACACGTATTGCCAAATGCATTGAGGATCACGGACATAATTTTGAACATTTATTGCATTAATGTGGTATTTACAGGTAATCACGCTGTAACAGCATGCGTTCTCAGAAATTATGAGTTCACAAAGGCACATGTATCACATTGGAACAACCGAAATAAAATGTTGAAACGTACCTACGTTCTGTATTTTAATTTAAGAAACCTACCTGTTACCTACTGTTCGTCTAAAATTGTGAGCCATACGTTTGTGGCTATTACAACGCCATCTATCACAAAGCGAAAAAAGTGGTCCAACTAAAACATTCATATTTCTTTACGTACTACAAGAATACGTAATAAAAATGGGGGTTCCTATTGAAAAACACGCATTTAATATCCGTATGGCAGCGCCATCTAGCGGACCAACCATAGCGCCATCTGGTTTCCCCCATCAAGGTAGACAAGTTTAGTTCTTTGTAGTTTTTTCGTTTGACGCTTATTTGGCGAGATATTTGGCCCGGTCACGATCAATGGAATACCCTGTATACATGACGTACAGATAGTTATATTGGTAACTAGGGAGGTGTGCTGAACAACATTACTCGGTATTTACGTCATTTGCAGGCTGATAATTATAGCTATTACGAGTAGGATGTCTTTAGGGTGATTAGAGCATTCGAGTACATGTGGCGAGAGTAAGCCTTTAATGCTTTATGTTCCGTTGGGTACTAGTCAGCTGTTGAAGCAAAATGGCTAGTCAGTACTGACAGGGGTTAAAATATCACTTAGTGGTGCAGTTACGATCGTGCAGGAAACATCTGGTAGTAAAGTATGTGACGTGTTGCGGAAAGACTGTTCGACTAGAGAAAAAATAATCAAAACCCTGATGTGCGTACTTATTAAGGTACGTCATAGGAAAATATCAGCACTTATATGCATTACAGCCTGTACGAAATGAAATGTGCGTGTGGCTAGGGCCTCCCGTCGGGTGGAGCGGTTGCGTGGTGCTAGGCTTTTGAGGCCACTTCGGCGACTTGCATGCCTATGAGGGTGAAATGATGACGAGGAGCACACAATACAGCACCCAGTCTCCGAGCGGAGAAAATATCCGTGCTGACCCGACCGGGAGTCGAACCCGGGCGCCTCGCACGAGCGTTCTGCCGCGCTGACCACTCAGCAGTGGGTGCGGACTACAGCCTGTATAATTAACTCTTGTTTTTGTTTGTAGGCAGATGGGTGGAGTCCCGGTACACACGGGCAGCCGTACGCCACAGTAGCGCAGCGCGACGCCAAAGGAACCAAAGCGAAGTGGTGCAGCCTAGTGATGGATGAACCGGAGTAAAGAGCTGTAATCCGTCTCCTGAACATCGTTGCAGCAAGCCACGCCGCGTTGCTGAAGTGCACGATACAGTGACGCAGACGGTAGGTGGTGTGCCTTCGCCAGCACACCGGTCGGCACTAGGGAACGTCGTACAGCAGGCGCTCAACTAGGTGCGCCTCTTGACGAGACAAGACCAGGACACGCCCCGAGGCTACGCGTCGATAACCCCCTTTGGCGGCGTGCATATAGGCCGCCGCCGACATATTTGTCTCAGTCTCTCAATCTCAGTACCTTAATACGTCGCATCGGGACTCAGTTCGCATTGCACCTAACCATGTCGCACTGTGCTCTAGTCTTCCACACCGGTAGCCGTCTCTTCGCATCTTAGTTAGCTGTGACGGAACGTTAGTCATTGGATATACACTACTAGCCATTAAAATTGCTACACCAAGAAGAAATGCAGATGATAAACGGGTATTCATTGGTCAAATATATTATACTAGAACTGTGATTACATTTTCACGCAATTTCGGTGCATAGATCCTGAGAAATCAGCACCCAGAACAACCACCTCTGGCCGTAATAACGGCCTTGATACGCCTGGTGCCGGCCGGGGTGGCCGAGCGATTCTATGCGCTACAGTCTGGAACCGCGCGACCGCTACGGTCGCAGGTTCGAATCCTGCCTCGGGCATGGATGTTTGCGCTGTCCTTAGGTTAGTTAGGTGTAAATAGTTCTAAGTTATAGGACACTGATGTCCTTAGAAGTTAAGTCCCATAGTGCTCAGAGCCATTTGAACCATACGCCGCCGGACGGTGTGGCCGTGCGGTTCTAGGCGCTTCAGTCTGGAACCGCGTGACCGCTACGGTCGCAGGTTCGAATCCTGCCTCGGGCATGGATGTGTGTGATGTCCTTAGGTTAGTTAGGTTTAATTAGTTCAAAGTTCTAGGCGACTGATGACCTCAGAAGTTAAGTCACGTAGTGCTCAGAGCCATTTGAACCATTTTTTTGGACCATACGCCTGGGCATTGACTCACACAGAGCTTGGATGGCGTGTACAGGGACAGCTGCCCGTGCAGCTTCAACACGATATCACAGTTCATCAAGAGTAGCGGCTGGCGTATTGTGACGAGCCAGTTGCTCGGCCACCATTGACCAGACGTTTTCAAATGGTGAGAGATCTGGAGAATGTGCTGCACAGGGCAGCAGTCGAACATTTTCTGTATCCAGAAAGGCCCGTATAGGACCTGCAACATGTGGTCATGCATTATCCTGCTCAAATGTAGGGTTTCGCAGGGATCGAATGAAGGGTAGAGCGCCGTCCGGGGTGGCCGAGCTGTTCTAGGCGCTACAGCCTGGAACCACGCGACCGCTACGGTCACAGGTTCGAATCCTGCCTCGGGCATGGATGTGTGTGATGTCCTTATGTTAGTTAGGTCTATGTAGTTAAGTTCTAGGGGACTGATGATTCAGATGTTAAGTCCCATAGTGCTCAGAGCCATTTGAACCAATCATTTTGAAGGGTAGAGCCACGGGTCGTAACGCATCTGAAATGTAACGTCCACTGTTCAAAGTGCCGTCAATACGAACAAGAGGTGACAGAGACGTGTAACTGATGGTACCCCATACCATCATGCCAGGTGATACGCCAGTATGGCGATGACGAATACACGCTTCCAACGTGCGTTCACGGTGATGTCGCCAAACACGGATGCGACCATCGTGATGCTGTAAACAGAACCTGGATTCATCCAAAAAAATGACGTTTTGCCATTCGTGCACCCAGGTTCGTCGTTGAGTACACCATCGCAGGCGTTCCTATAACAAAGTGTATTTAAAGACATCTACATCGTACTCCGCAATCCACCTAATGGTATGTGGCGGAGGGTACTTTCGGTACCGCTATCTGATCCCCTTCAACCCTGATCCACTCGCTAATAGTGCGTGGGAAGAATGATTGTCTGTAAGTCTGTGTATTGCCTCTAATTTCTCGAATGTTCTCCTTGTAGTCAATACGCGACATGTATGTGGGGAGAATTAATGTGTTGTCTGCCTCCTCCTGACAAATGCTGTCCCGATTCCGTAGTAAACCTCTCCGTGATGCAGAGCGTCTCTCTTGTAACGTCTGCCAGTGGAGTTTGTTTAGCATCTCCGTGACGCTCTCTCGTTAGCTAAACCATCCCGTGACGAAACGCGCCGCTCTTCGTTGGACCTTCTCTATCTCGTCTTTCAGTCCTACGTGATAGGGATCCCAGACAGATAAACAATACTCAAGAATCGGGCGAACAAGCGCCTTATAAGCCACTTCTTTAGTGGATGAGTTACGTTTCCTTAAGATTCTTCCGATGTATCTGAGTCTTGTGTCTGCTTTTCCTACCATCTGTTATATATGGTCATCTCACGTGTGCATTTTGCGTTGTAGCGAGAGGAAACCGGCCACCCACCTGCCATACCACCCTCTGTTCCTCCAGACAGGAACCACAAAACACTGTAAGTGAGCACAGCCACGACAGGTGGCGCAGACGCTTCCATTGCAGCCAAGCAAGTCCGAAGTGACAAGAGAACCGAGTGGCAGACAGAGCAATGGTTGTCACAAAATATTGGAGAAGACTACGTGAAGCTTCGCCTATGTTTGATTTTCAATTCTACATCACAAATGCACAAGCCATGTAGTGCTTCGAGAATTTCGGGGTAAGTTCTAGAAAGACTTGGCCCTCCACAATCTCGAACATCCGACATTTTAATGACGAGGGTGAGAGAGCATTTTTATTGCGCCACACATATCTGTGTGTGCAGGAGGGACAGCTGTCACGAGACGCCAGGGGCTGCGTCAGACGAGCGACCCCCACAAGTTGTTACCAGCAGCGCCTTGGAATTTATGTAAAAAGTCAAAGAGTGTTTGTATCATGTTCCGTGGTTTGTGGTGTCATGAGGATTGTTACAGAGACAGATGAAGCGTGTATTGTATAGAGACTCTTACTTCATCTCTTGGCTCTGCATGAGGCATCACGTTTGTAATCGTATGGGTGTTTTGTCGATTCTGACATTTATCTTGGAATCAGTTGGCTTGCTGGAGCTTGTACAGAATAATTGTTACTTTGAGGATGAGAGTTGAAAATATATTGTTGTTGAACTGAAAAGATTCTACGAGTACATGATCTATTTCAAGAATAAAGAGTTGGTCAATATTATTCCCTTTAAGGAGCTCCGGGAAGGCTCAAAATCATGAAAAGTTCAATTTTTACTTTTTTGCGTTTTCTGAATCTGCAGACTATTATCTTTTAATAGATATATAATTTATTCAATTCCGAAGACTACAACTATTTTTAAATTTTTTATGAAATGTGTTCTACATGGGCGTGACCCACTGTGGCGCTGTTAAACTGCTGTCAAATGGTGTTATTATTAACGTCCGTGTTCATCAGGTACATTTTAGTGATGTGAGATAAAGTATGTGTTGTGGCTAACCTGTGATGGTTCAATATATATCGCTGGTGTGATTGTCGATTGTTTCATGTTTATTTACTCTGTCGTTACCTCGAAAATATTCGTAATTAATTCTGTTTCTTGAGTCTCTGTTTTGTTGAAGTTTAATAATGAGTAAAAGTAAAGTTATTAGAAATCCTCTGAAGGCTTTTAAGAAAAGGAGAAATGTTGGAAAGCCAAAGGTATGTGTTATTACTGTAAACAATAAAGACGATAACCAAGTGAGTGAACCTAACCTCTCAAGTACACCTGCCCATAGCAGTCAAAGTGGGAAAGAAAATACTTCACAGAAGAAGCTTGGTTCAATGAGTGAAAACTATGAATGTTTTATGGGCGAATCTGATGTGAATGAAATATTTGATATGTTGGTTCTCAAAGGAATTTTTTCAAACTGTGTAAGATGTATTCATTGTAGTGAAGTTGGTCTGGAACTCTCCATAATAAAGCACGTAGGACTTGCTAGTGAAATACAACTGAAATGTGATAAGTGTTCATACATGACCACCTTTTGGAACAGTGTTGCAGTAACTGCAACTGATGAAAATGGTAGCAAAATCTACGAACACAACATTAGATTTGTTTATTCCCTGCGTTCAGTTGGTAAGGGTGCTACTGCAGGTGCAATTTTCTGTGGCATCATGAATCTTCCAAATCCCCCAACCAAGTTTACGACCTATAATAAATTAATAGGGTCTAAAGTAGAAGATGTCTGTATAGAATCTATGAAGAACGCTGTGGAAGAGGCAGTAATGGAAAATAATGGTAACAGAGATTTGACTGCAGCGTTCGATGGTACCTGGCATAAACGGGGACACACATCTCTTCATGATGTAGTATCTGCCACCAGTATGTATACAGGGAAAATTTTAGATGTAGCAGTAATATCAAAGTATTGTAGATGTCCACAAAAATATAAAGGTACACATGAAAATAATTGCAAAGCTAACTATAGTGGCAGTAGTGGAGGAATGGAAGTGGCTGGTGTTGCCAGTATATTCCAGCGTTCTGAGGCGTGTGATAAAGTGCGATATGTTAATTACCTTGGTGACGGTGATTCTAAAAGTTTCAAACATGTTCAAGGACTGAAGCCCTGTGGTGATGATGTTGTAGTGCAGAAATTTGAGTGTACTGGACACGTACAGAAGCGAATGGGAACAAGACTTCGGCGACTGAAAGCTTCGTACAAAAAACAAAAACTCAGTGATGGTAAAGGGTTGGATGGGAAGGGAAGGTTAACTGACAGTGTAATTGACAAAATACAGAACTGTTATGGAATGGCTATTAGGCAAAATACACAAAGTGTCGGCGAAATGAAGAAGGCTGTTTGGGCTCTTTTTTTTCATACTTCTTCAACCGATGAAAATCCCCAACATAGCTTGTGTCCCAAAGAAGAAGACAGTTGGTGTAAATATAACAAAGGATTGCTAACTGGTGAAGTGTACACTCATAAGCATAGTCTGCCTCATGCAATAATGGAGGTGATAAAACCTATTTTCAGAGACTTAGCAGCACCTGAACTGTTGAAAAAGTGTATTCACGGAAAAACTCAAAACCCCAATGAAAGTGTAAATAGTGTTATATGGTCGAGAATCCCCAAGACTGTATTTGTTGGAATAGAAACACTTCACTTTGGTGTGTATGATGCTGTTGCGACTTTCAATGATGGCAACATTGTAAGGTGCAAGGTATTTAGAAATATGGGAATGAAGATAGGTTCTAACATGGTACGAGCGATGCTTGCTTTAGACAAGGAACGCCTTCGGGCTGCAGACAGGGCTGTAAAGAGTCTAGAAATACGAGCAAGAGTAAACAGGAGGAGGAACAAGAGGAAGCTGGAGGAGGAGTTTGCAGAGGATGAAGATAATCCATCCTATGGACCTGGAATGCACTAAAAAGTTAATCCAATCTTTGTCGCTCGATTCCCAAAACTTTTATTTTCTCATACTAACTACATGTTTTCTAAGGATCTTCCAAACACATTTGTTTCAAACTTTCAGTAAATGTTACACAGTACCTTCTGCATAATTTAACACAGCCTTTTTCCAAAAAACTGTATATTTTTGAATATATAAATAAAAAATTGCAAAAAAATGTTGTGAATTTTCATTACAATTGAAAAAAAATCATCTTTAATAACTGAACTAAAATTTTGTAAAATCCTTGTGTTAAGTTGTAGCCCATATTCCAATAAATAATCTGTAAAAGTTCAACTTCCTACCTCATTTACTTTGTGAGGAAAGATGTAATTTATAAGCGTTATTTTAACATTGCAAGTACAGGGCGTTCCGGAGCCCCTTAACCTGATACAGTCTTGGGAGAAGAGTTAAACGATGAGAGCGACATAGCTGATGACCCAAAGAAGAGGATCGGCTGTGCACACAACGTATGAGTCAACCGGAAGGGACATGTGAGTCGTGCAATCCAAAACAGCACTGTCTCTTGTCGTCCAAGAAAGCGTTAGAGCCACGATCCAAACTGTAGTTCAGCAACAGTAGACCGAGCACCATTTGCCAGTCTCTGGTCTAGTGACGTTAAGCAGGAGACGTGGCAACGCTGGTGCAGAATATCGGCTGTGCGCCTTCCTTCCCTGCTGTGTGAGATGTGTGGTGCTCGCTGACCTAATACTAGGTTGTGCATTGTAACGTCGTCGATGTTATGGTTACAAGGTGTGATATTCGATGCTTTCAAAGTAAGGATACGACGTATTATTCAACGCTCAACAAGCTTGTCACATGGATCTGGCGGATTAAAGGTACGAAAGGATAAGTTTCTTCTGGAATTCTCCACTGTCTTTCGCGAACTGCTCTATCACACCCTGGCCCTGTGACATGGCGCATTATCTTTCTGAAAAATACCACTGCCTTTTCTCCTTACATTATAGATTCATTTACACAAAGAAAATTTATTGTTAATGTCTTTCAGCATTAATTACACGTTTGGGGCATAATTATTCAAAAAAGTAAAATTTCACGGAGTTCCTTCTGTTAATACTCCTCACCGCCACACATACCTCAACATCGATTCACATCGCATAGACGTCATTACAGGTCATAGCACTTTCCATTTATTATTGGATCCAATACCCTTCTATAAAAATACTTCCTCGTTATTCTTCGCAGTATGTTTGTAGGAAAGTGCTGACGTTCCTCTTACCGCGTATCAAGGTTTAGATCCGGCGCTGTCCCGCTGGAGACAGAGGCTCCAGCTGCTGACTGGTACCTGTTGGAGTTCAACAGAGACCAGCTCCAGCAAGAGTGCCCCAAATGCAAACTACTGGAGCCTACGCACGGCATTAAGATCAGATTAGATTAGATTTACTTTCATTCCAATTGATCCGAAGTGAGGAGGATCTCCAGGATGTATAACATGTCAGAAAAACAATAATACATGACAAATATTTGCAACTAAAACAAATAAGCTTTTTTTGTAAATGAACACTATATGAAGGGATCACTTTACAACACTGATTTACTAAGATCGCATTAATGCACTGAATCTAAAAACTAAAAAAAAGTGTTTTTAATTTATAAGGTAATAAAAATATAATAGATTACCACAATACTTATTTACAATGAACAAATTACTGTACTGAAATGGTGCAGAAGTTAGATTGTACTTTATATACACTCTTGGCCATTAGAACTGCTACACCACGAAGATGGTGTGCTACAGGCGCGAAATTTAACCGACACGAAGAAGATGCTGTGATATGGAAATAATTAGCTTTTCAGAGCATTCACACAATGCTGAGGCCGGTGGTGACACCTACAACGTGCTGACATGAGGAAAGTATCCAACCGATTTCTCATACACAAACAGCAGTTGATCGGCGTTGCCTGGTGAAACGTAGTTGTGATGCCTCGTGTAAGGAGGAGAAATGCGTACCATCACGTTTCAGGCTTTGATAAAGGTCGGATTGTAGCCTATCGTGGTTGCAGTTTATCGTATCGAGACATTGCTGCTAGCGTTGGTCGAGATCCAATGACTGTTAGCAGAATATGGAATCGGTGGGTTCAGGAGGGTAATACGGAACGCCGTGCTGGATCCCATCGGCCTCGTATCACTAGCAGTCGAGATGACAGGCATCTTATCCGCATGGCTGTAACGGATCGTGCAGCCACGTCTCGATCCCTGAGTCAACAGATGGGGATGTTTGCAAGACATCAACCATCTGCACGAACAGTTCGACGACGTTTGCAGCAGCATGGACTATCAGCTCGGAGACCATGGCTGCGGTTACCTTGACGCTGCATCACAGACAGGAGCGCCTGCGATGGTGTACTCAACGACGAATCTGGGTGCACGAATGGCAAAACGTCATTTTTTCGGATGAATCCAAGTTCTGTTTACAGCATCATGATGGTCGCATCCGTGTTTGGCGATATCGCGGTGAACGCACATTGGAAGCGTGTATTCGTCATCGCCATACTGGCGTATCACTCGGCGTGATGGTATGGGGTGCCATTGGTTACGTCTCGGTCACCTCTTGTTCGCATTGACGGCACTTTGAACAGTGGACGTTACATTTCAGATGTGTTACGACCCGTGGCTCTACCCTTTATTCGATCCCTACGAAACCCTACATTTCAGCAGGATATTGCACGACCGCATGTTGCAGGTCCTGTACGGGCCTTTCTGGGTATAGAAAATCTTCGACTGCTGCCCTGGCCAGCACATTCTCGAGATGTCTCACCAATTGAAAACGTCTGGTCAATGGTGGGCGAGCAACTGGCTCGTCACAATACGCCAGTCACTACTCTTGATGAACTGTGGTATCGTGTTGAAACTGCGTGGGCAGATGTACCTGTACACGCCTGTTGTGACTCAATGCCCAGGCGTATCAAGACCGTTATTACGGCCAGAGGTGATTGTTCTGGGTACTGATTTACAGATTTCTCAGGATCTATGCACCCAAATTGCGTGAAAATGTAATCACATGTCAGTTCTAGTATAATATACTTGTCCAATGAATACCCGTTTATCATCTGCATATCTTCACACACACACACACACACACACACACACACACACACACACACAAAATCAGTTGGTTTTACTGAGAAATTCATCAATGGAGTAGAAGGAGTTGGTTGTTAAGCTTTTCATGGCTGATGGCAAGTTATTGAAGATGTGTGCTCCTGAATAGTGCACACATTTTTGTACGAGAGTAAGCAACTTTAAATCCTTGTGAAGATTTATTCTTGTTTCTAATATTGATTCCAAACGTGCAAATACTGAGAAAGATGGGGCGACAGTACTCTCACTCTCGTCAAATTCCTATATAAATGAATTCAGTTTGCCAGCTTTAATTAAATCTCGCGAAGTCCTCAGAGTAGACTTCGGACTCAGTGCTGCCCATTCTCACTGGCTGTGCTCTCCCTCTGCTAAAAAGTTTTGCGCAGTTGTCATGCGGGAGAGCCTAATGGCACTACAAAGTCTCTGTTCCTAACAGACTCGCGCCACGGCACTCTGCACGCACTGAGAGTCTCGTCTACAGGTGGCTCAGTATGGATGTGGGGAAAGCGACCCTTCAGGTGTAGGCCGGGAGGAACACCGCAACTGCCGGCCAGGGTGGCCGAGCGGTTCCAGGCGCTGCAGTCTGGAACCGCGTGACCGCTACGGTCGCAGGTTCGAATCCTGCCTCGGGCACGGATGTGTGTGATGTCCTTAGGTTAGTTAGGTTCAAGTAGTTCTAAGTTCTAGGGGACTGAGGACCTCAGCAGTTAAGTCCCATAGTGCTCAGAGCCATTTGAACACCGCAATTCCCGCCCACACGGCGCCTGCGGGAACCCCGCCGGCAGCCCGGCACACACTGCAGTGGCGCAGCCCTCAGCAAGGCCACGAAATACCGCTCCCCCTGCATACCTAAACAGCTTTCTGTCCAATAAACAACAAACAGAGTTAGTTCTTTCTGCAGGGAACACAAGAATTTTAATCAATTCAAACATACATACAACGACACAATAAATAGTAAACAACGTTCTTAAAAGCTCTGGTCCGTCGTTTTTTGCAAAGAGCCTCATTCTCAATATCAAAATGGTTCAAATGGCTCTGAGCACTATGGGACTTAACATCTGAGGTCATCAGTCCCCTAGAACTTAGAACTACTTAAACCCAACTAACCTAAGGACATCACACACATCCATGCCCGAGGCAGGATTCGAACCTGCGACCGTAGCGGTCGCGCGGTTCCAGACTGAAGCGCCTAGAACCGCTCGGCTTCTCAATGTCAAAAACACGCAACACATTCAGTTCTGAACATCTAGAAGTGCTACACCTTTGATAATCGTAACACACGGTGAGAAAATAGTAACTAGAATTGAAACAGCAAAACCTTTTGGTGTCAACATTGAAGAGCATTTAAACTGAAAAATTTATATTTTTTAAGTCCTGAAGCAAGATGGTTCACCCAGATGTGCGCTCTGAATTACTGCAAATCTTAGGGACAGACAGATCACTAGGTTTACGTATTGTGTATATTTTCATTTAATAATGTCGTATAGAATAACATTCTGGCTAAAATCATATTTCCAAAAGAAAATTTTCGTCACTCAAAAATGTCGTCACTAGTGGGGTAGTGGAAGCATCAGCGCCATTTTGATATCAAATATTGATATGCAAATTAAACAAAAATGATTAGTTAACTCCCCCACCCCCAAACTCGCCTACCCCCACCCTCAGATGACTTCATTTGTTTCTCTCAGCCTGCACGTGGGCTCCAGCCCCCTCCCCCCACCCCTCCCCCAACCTACCCTACAAGCAGGAATTTCGAATTTGGGAGGGAATTGCAAGTTTTGGTGGGAATTTCTTTGTCCCAGGTCTGTGACGAGGCCCCACGCCACGCCCCACGCCCCATGCCCCCCACCAAGGAATTGGTCGGAAATCCAAAATGGAGGTGCCCTTACTGGGACTCAACCGTGGTCCACTTGGATGGAAAGCCCAAGTGCACCCCCCAACACAATTACACCACCAGAAGAATTTGGAATTGACGGGAATTTAAAAATGGTAGTGTCCTTTCCAGGACTCAATCTCTGGTTCTACTGGATGGAATGCCCATGTGCACCCCCAACAAATGGAAACTGTCCAGATGCAGGAGAGGAAGGTTAGCTTAGTGTACTTTATTTATTTTGGTTGGGAAAATGAAGTAAAGATAGGTCCTAATTACATAATTTATCATAAATATTGGGCCTAATTACACAACTATATGCATAGAACTACACAAGAAGGGCCAAAGTCGCAAAACGGCTCAAAAACTGACGATACCACACAACTGGCGTTTTCCTGCTGGGAAAAAATTTCGCAATACCACTCGAAACTAGTGACAGACACACTCAAACTCTACCCTTCACCTATAAGCTGGCAGGAAAAAAGCTACAAGCTACTATCATTATCCTTTTCGGCTGGATATATGTTCAACTGATAAAATGTTGGTGTTGGACAGATAGGAGTTAAAAAGTGTTTTACCTGTAAGCATACAGCTGATGACAGTATATCGTTGTTTGACACCAGAGTTCACTGTGGATGCCTGCTCAAAAACCACCCTGTGGCCAAACTAACCAAAGCCAATATACGCTACCACAACTGATGGAAAAAATGCATCACTGTTCTAATTACACTTCAAACTTGTCATGAAAAAAACAGCATTCATAGTTAATGCATCGTAATGCAACACATGTACTGTGGAAAATTGTCATCCCAAAAGAATGCAGAGGTGGCGGTATTTGAACGTGTGTTCTCATCAATAGGCGTCTACAAACTGCCGAAAACCGAGGCCTCTTGCCTCCCCTCAGACCTCCCGCTCCCTACCTCCCTCCCTCTATCCACCTACAGGAGGGGGGGAGGGGGGTGTACATAGGCTTATTCCAACAGTCACCTGCCTAGCACCTCGTAGTTTTTCTACGGCCAACAGCCATCCCCTCGTCGTCTATGGCTGCCCTCCGCCTTCCACCATACTCAACAGACACTGGCCACCTTGAGGAGTCGCTCCTTGGTCAACACAACTGCATTTATAGTCGACCAAACAATAGGAGATAAAAGGACCGCTAGCCCAAGTCAGAATCAGGACAGTACTCGAAGTAAATTGCGCATATCTGCACAAAAAATTTTTGATCATACTGGCGGGAGACCATATTCAGCAAACTATTAGTCATACGAGAGGGCTCCTGTATTTTTCCAACAGAAGCCGTGTAAGTATTTTTCCAACAGAAGCAGTGTAAAAAAAAAATATCATTCTTTCCCCTTACGTCCGTCACAGTTTTCCGCATCAAATCCACACCTTCCCTGACAACAGGACATAGTCATTTTCTTTGCACATGTCAGAACACCCCACATACTTTACAAGCCTGCTGCTCAAGGCGAATTTATCACGCATCCCCTACTACTACTAAGTATAATACTTCACCAATAACTGAATGCTGTCAATACCAAACAACAATACTGACCGAAAATCAGCGATGGGTGGACATGTCTCATAAGTTTTTCCGTTGCGTTTGGTACCACTGTGTCTTAGAAAGAGAGGCGTAATCGTCTTACAAGCCACCACATGTGGAAACACGTTCGCAGCAGCCATGTTACTGTCACATATGGTCTTAGTTCTACAGGTGCCCACAATAACCGCTAACGATATCCATGTTAAAATCTATACAAGTGTTATAAATCGAGGTATGGCATTATCTCCGAATGAAGTGGTTTTTCCACACGGATGTCGCGAGATTGAATATAGATTGTGATCAGTGGAGTGTGTTTTAACAGACCAACAGTGCTGTTACACATCGCTGACGGTGTAAGCTCGTAATAAAATCACCGTATTTGGAAAGTGATTCGGCTAAGGAACGTGGTATGAAGCTGGTATGTACTACTCCCTCGTGCCGCCACTAGATATTTCTCTAGTATTTGCAACGCATTCTGTCTCGATGCCAAATCAGAGGTTCTGCGATATATCTACTGGGTTGTAGGCGATGGCTGATTGAGAATGATCACATACAGTAGATGGTGTGCTGATTGAGGTCTTAAGAAATGTACACTGGCTCTTCAGGTCTCCAGTGTTACGCTTTCTGGTAGAAAAGCTGTCTGCAGCTTGGAATCAAGTCTCTCCATTCAACCACATACCTGCATTAGGTCCTATGGAGAAGTCTTTTAATAATTACAGCCACTAGTGAATCCTATTCGTTGCAGTCTCATATCTCGATATGAATCAACTTTTACGAACCTATCTGTTACTGTAGTTAGATAGTCCCTATGGATCTTGTAACCGCTCCTCAGACTCTGCTACTGGCATCCCTGCAGTTTTGCGAGTGTGATCGTCCCAGTTTATGTTGGAAATGAGCAGAAGTCAGAGAAAGGTATATCCACCATATTCTGCAACCCGTGTAGAAACAGAGTGAGCTGAGTTAATGCTATAGGACCATGGTTTGACCACTCGGTGGAAATGGAAACGTGTTGTCGTAGCTTCGCCAAGCATGTACGATGTGTAATGTGTAAGGTTAGCACCAAACGAAGCCTGCTCCTGCAGCACAGGTAGTGTGAACACTTAAGGTGGTGTTTGTTATTGAGAAAATGAGGAAGATTCAACATAATACAGGAACTGCAATCTGAAGCAGATTCGTGTCTCTCAGGGTCCAATCACGTCTATCACCTATACAATCTATCATTGTTATTCTGTACCATCCAACACAGAAAAATTATGAACCATAAAAGCTCCGCTAACTTCGTCTGATAGGTTTTTACCGCATCTCTCTCTTCTGATATATCGAAAACAAATACCATCTGCATGCCGGCATCGAGAATAAGTAGCGATCATATTAAGGGGACACGCCCCTGAACGGGTTGCAGTTTTAGTATTATCTTCACCTTCACAGTGCAACTGATCTGTAAATGAGAGATAGCTCAAAATTCTTATACACAGTTAGGGTCATTAGTCAAAGCATTTGCCAAAGACCGTTGAGATATTTATTGTATTTTGGTACTGACAACAATATTTACAATAGTATAAAAAATGGAACACTATTTCACTGCGGTACCATTTTCTTTGGAACCACTGACTGCACAGTTTGGAAACAGAGTCACAGTACAGACAACATAAGTGTTTTCTACCTCCAATTTCCTTCCCTGATGTTGATCTGTGAAAAGAACAAGTAATTTATTTTACTACAACAGAAATATTTAAAAATGTAGCTCAAATATCGCCGACATCATCATCATGATGTTATAAATGTTTCAGGAAATAGTAGGTAAGGGAGGTAGAGGAGGTCATGGTAAATATCTGTACCAATTTTTCTTAGTTCAACTTCAGTCATTTAGGAGAAAAGTGTACCTGATTGATGCAAATTCAAGTTTTCGGTAAATCGCAAAAGAAGATTTACAGATTTATTAACTTACCACTATGCTCGTTTAGAACATTCCAGCTGCATACTCCAGTTGTCCTCCTGTTTCCTTATCCTCCATACTCTTTCTCATCATTCTTTTCTTTATCCTTGACTCCTTGGTAGCAGCCTCTGCAGCTGTCTCTGCTTTGGTTACCCGCCGCTTATCAATAGCAGTTAGAGATTAAGCCATATTCTTTCCCGTCTGGATGTTCAATTTCTTCATAACATTGATCCTTGAAATTACACCATCGTTAAATGTTATTATTGTATCCATTACACCAATCTTCAGCCCTGCCAGCCCACCAAATACAGTTTTGGGTATTCTCTGCCATATACAGCTGTTGAAGCTTTCATTTGCATTCTGAGAGAGACCATGCATACATTTCTTAAGTAGATTTTTATTTGCCAGATCCCTATATATATGCCTAATTGCCTCCATTACAGCAAGTGGTAAGGAATGCTTGTGGGTATATTGTATGCCTGTAGCATTGCTCAAACAGTACTTGCACCACGGATCTTCCCTTTTGGACAAAAACCATGATGTGGGGTTTCATTTGTTGACACTCTGTGGACTCATGTTCTCCAAATTTCTTACATTTCTCCTTATTGCTAGTCCATAATATTGAGTCAAAGAATCAATTTCACTTTTTGTAAGACGACCTGGACCAGCTATGTGTTATCCATCTGACAGTTTTTTTCCACTGAAATCTTTACATAATTTTTCAGTCGAGCTCCCATTCTTTTTTGTACTTGCCCAACACATTCGAGCTTTTCTATCAGAGTGTCCCCATATGGTCTGTCATTAACAACAGTAGTGTGTACGTTCAACCTCAATTTTAGAACGAACGGAAAATGATAATGCCCATAAACTACAGATTTTTGAAATCAGCTAGAAATGTTCTTTTCTACAGACCAGGAAATTCTTTTTCAAACTTTTGGTCATTTTCACGAGTGTGTCCCCTTAAATATACAGGTACTGATTCATTCGAGGAGGTGGTCAGTGATCGAAGTCGCTTGCACAAGCCAGTGTAAAGTTTCATTGCCTGTACTACACGAGGACCACCTCCCACAGATTATCAGTCACCAGAGAGGGTCCCCATTTTGTTGTTTGATACACCCCTCTTTCCGCTGTAACACGCTTCGTAATCTGCTATACATTTTGTTTTTTCCGCCACGACTTCGAGGTCTGTGTCAGGTTCCAAACAGACAGTAACACGTTTTGATCCATTGACTCTCACCGAAAACGAGATATTGGACGATGTAAATCATCTTGGTGCTGCTGCTCTCGCAACACGCACGCACACTGGGTGACTGAAATAAAAGACAGTCACAACAAAGGAAACTGGAAGAGTTTTGAGGCATTGTAGAGCGTTTCCAAACTGCTGTACGAAGTGATTGACTACATTTAAACTCATCATTCACAGTGACGGGATAGCCGCTGGTGCTGTGTTCCATTTGATTGATTTTTCATATTGCTGTCATGTACGTGATCACTATTTCGGTGCTAGCTATCCTCATAAGGTGTTGCCCCCTCCACCAAGACTCTTTCCCCATCTCAAACAAGCGATGTCAGTCTATCATTATGCGGTAATCAACAGCATACCAGTGGATGGATCGGATGGAAGAGACACCGTCGATGTACTGTAATAATAAGCATCACAGTTGATAGTGCAATCAATTGTAGCAGATTTACCGTAGTTTCAAACTGACCAATTACGCGGCAACATGCTTCCCAATTTCTGTATCATCGCTCAACAGCCCCTCCATTACTTTCCAAGTACTATGGCGAATGACTATGCAGTACGTCCATTCATTGTTAGTTCTCGAACATATACACCAAAGCATACCAGACAGCGAACTACATATCTCTAGCACTTCGATCATA
Organism: Schistocerca nitens; assembly: GCF_023898315.1. Lineage (NCBI taxonomy): Eukaryota > Metazoa > Arthropoda > Insecta > Orthoptera > Acrididae > Schistocerca > Schistocerca nitens. The sequence continues at coordinate 118,006,768 of NC_064620.1, read as the reverse complement.
GTGCGTAATTTACGATGTTTATCTATGTGGGTGGGAGTCACAGGGCATTCTCGCATTCTTAGAATAAAGACCAAAAGATCTCCTCGCATTGTCTTCGACCAACTCTTCCTGTAGCACTGGCACCGATTTATTCTGCAGCTGAATAGAAGTAGACCGCTACATTAACAGCAGCCCAGAACTGGGAATACCCCGGCTGTCCCTGTCCGGTCGCTTCTTAATATACTCGGCGCTTCCCTCCTACCACTTTTCCTGTGGTTCCACTACCATAGAACTGGGAATCACCTCGCCATCCGTGTCCGGTCGTTTCTTAATGAACTCGGCGATTTCCCGCTACCACCTTTCCTACGTGTCCACTTCCATACACCTCCATAGTCCATACCTCTTCTATGGCTTTGGCTGGACCTACCGCAAGACCCAAAAGGCTCTGTTCCACCTGAGGCCCCCCGCTGGCAATTTCTCTCTCTTCTCGGCGAGTTCCAGGGCTCAGAAATAGTTTACAACGGTGGATCAATCGTTGGCATTCTTGTTGGCTTCACTTACGCTCATGTTGGACATACTAAACAGCGCTCCTTGCCAGATGGCTGCAGTGTTTTCACAGCGAAGTTGGTAGCCATCTATCGCGCCCTTGACCATATCCGCTTCTGCGCCGGTGAGGCCTTCGTCATCTGTAGTGACTCCTTAAGCAGCCTAAAAGCTCTCAACCAGTGCTTCCCGTGACGTCAAAAAATGGTTCAAATGGCTCTGAACACTATGGGACTTAACATCTATGGTCATCAGTCCCCTAGAACTTAGAACTACTTAAACCTAACTAACCTAAGGACATCACACAACACCCAGTCATCACGAGGCAGAGAAAATCCCTGATCCCGCCGGGAATCGAACCCGGGAACCCGGGCGCGGGAAGCGAGAACGCTACCGCACGACCACGAGCTGCGGACCCCGAGACGTCCTTGAGTCTCTTTACGCCCTCGAGAACAGTGGACGTTCAGTGATCTTCATTTGGACTTGAGGACATGGTGGGATACTGGGCAATGAACTTGTTGACAGCCTGGCCAAACAGGCTACCGGTAAACCATCTCTGGAAATCGGCCTATCGGAGACTGATCTCTAATCGTTCTTCCGCCACAAAGTTATTGCGACTTGGGATACTGAATGACGCACTCTCAGTACCACAAACAAATTCCGTGTTTTCAAGGAGACAATGAGTATGTGGCGGTTACCCATGTGAAACATTCGCAGGGACTCTGTTGTCCTTTGCTGGCTACACATCGGCCATACTTGGCTAGCACATGGTCACCTCCTCTGTCGTGAGGACCTACCTCGGTGTCGCTGTGGCTCCCGTATAACTGTCGTCCACCTCTTGTTGGACTGCCCAATTTTAGCCGCTGTGCGGCGGACCTTTAAGCTTCCAAGCACTCTACTTATGATGTTGGGCGGCAATGTCTCAACGGCCGATTTAGTTTTACATTTTATTCGTGAGGTTTTTTTTATCATACCATCTAATATTGGGCGCCTGGCCTTCTCTCCCATGCCTCCACGCTCCCTCCCTTTTACGTCTTCGTCACTCTTACTTTGCATTTCGTTTGCATTGTTGTTTGTCTTTTCCCTAAGTGTGTTTTTATCCTTGTTATCAATCAGTCTAGGCCATCTGCTATGTGATTATTCTGCCTTTCTCTGCCTCTCAGGGAATGTTTGCCCCTTTGGTTCGCTTCTTTCTTTTTCTCTTTTGGTATGGTTCCCCATTAGTTTTAGCCCCTTTTACTTCTCCCAATTCCTTTGTTTTTAATTGTTTTACCTTGCACTGTCTACTTGCTATCATTAACAGCAAACCTCTCTGCTATCAGAGGACTTCCATACTGTTTCGACACATTCCTCTAGACGAATGAAGATTCATGCGACGCACTCCATTCACCTGCGCATGTTGGGCATAAAGTCGAGTTTTCAGTTTCATAACTGCAGTGATTCTAAGTTAGCGACAGGTGTTTGTGAGGTACTACAATCCATGTGTATACATCTGCTTCTCAGATGTCCCGTTTATGGAGTTGGTGGCGGAATGACCTGTAATTTCACATGTCAAACACCGCTGCTATGCGTTTGTCTCATCCTTTGTAAGAAATATTCTCCGTTACTAACGATCATTCTATATAGGACTGATGCGAGCACAGTATAATTTCTGAACCGTTATCGGATGTGAACAGTGGGGCTATACACATCTGGAACGCTATATTGTACATGTGTCACAAGGAATCGATGTTTTAAAGAAGTAGTTTTTCTTTTTACAGTTTGTCAGCATTGTTTATTGTAGAGAAACCTGCAAGGAGAATATATGTCATGCGCTGGAAATATATTTCTTACACTGGGATAGTAAAAGTGTCGCATTCCATATGACTAATAGGTCGGAAAATGCTCTAACATTATATCGTGTTTTAAGTGCAGAACCTTGTAGCCTTAGAAGTGCATGTGTTTATCTTCTCTCTTACCAATACCTTCTTGGCAATGACCCCAGACCCTAGAACAATACTTTAGAATTGATAGCGCAGTTGATTTACGTATATTGCTGCAAACTCCGACCGTCTAGAGCTCCATCATGCATAGAAACCACTCGTTTCTTGTTCTTAACCGTCGGTTATGTCGTCACAACAGTTTCAAATCTACTATACACCGATAAGGGGTGCTAACCTCCTCGACAGTCGTGCATGTAGAGAAATGTTGTGCTCTTGGGTGGGTGCGGAACAACAGTTACAGCTTCGGTTCGCACTGTTCCTTCACGAAACGTGGAATGTAGCGACCTACTTCTGGTCAGCTGCAGATTAAATCGCTGACAGTGCTGCAGGGAGCGTTGGTCATAATGCAAGGAGACCTATTCTTAAGAATGCGAGAATGCCCTGTGACTCCCATCCACACTGAGAAACATCGTAAATTACGCACTATGATCGAAGTGCTAGAGATATGTGGGTCGCTGTCTGGTATGCTTTGGTGTATATTTTCGAGAATTAACAATGAATGGGTATACTGCACAGTCATCTATTTACATTCGTAGTACTACTCGCAAAGTCGTGGAGGAACTGTTGAGCGATGATACAGAAACAGGGAAGCATGTTGCCGCGTAATTGGTCAGTTTGAAATTACGGTAAATCTGCTACAATTGATTGCACTATCAACTGTGATGCTTATTATTACAGTACATCGACGGTGTCTCTTCCATCCGATCCATCCACTGGTATGCTGTTGATTACCGCATAATGATAGACTGACATCGCTTGTTTGAGATGGGGAAAGAGTCTTGGTGGAGGGGGCAACACCTTACGGTGATAGCTAGCACCGAAATAGTGATCACGTACATGACAGCAATATGAGGAATCAATCAAATGGAACACAGCACCATCAGCCATCCCGTCACTGTGAATGATGAGTTTATATTTAAACTCAATCACCTTCGGAGAGCGGTTTGGAAACGCTCCACAATGCCTCAAAACTCTTCCAGTTTCCTTATGTTGTGACTGTCTTTTATTTCAATCACACAGTGTGTATGTGTATGTGTGTGTGTGGGTGTGTGTTTGAGAGTAGCAGCAACCACATGATTTTCACCATACGATGTCTAGTTTTCAGTGAGAGCCAATGGGTCAAAACGTGTTAATGTCTGTTTAGAACCTGACACAGACGTCGAAGTCGTGGCGGAAAAACAAAACGTATGGCACGTTACAAAGCGTGTTACAGCATAAAAAGTGGTGTATCAAACAACAAAACTGGGACCCTCTCATGTAACTGATAACCTATGGGACACAGTTCTCCTTCAGTACAGGCGATGGAACTTCATACTGTTCAGTGCAAGCCACTTCGATCACTGGCCACCTTTTCCAGTGGATCAATGCCTGCATTTTCAATAGGATCGCCACTTATTCTCGATGCCGGCATGCAAACGGTATTTGTTTTCGATATACCAGAAGAGAGAGATGCGGTAAAATTCATCGGATGACGTTAGCGGAGCTTATAGTTCTTAATTTTTCTGTGTTGAATGGTACAGAATAGCAATGCTAGAATGTATAGGTGATAGACGTGACTGGACCCTGACGGACACGGATCTGCTTCAGACAGCAGTTCCTGTATGATGTTGAGTCTTAATAATTTTCCCGATAAGGAACACCACCGTAAGTATTCGTACTGACTTTCATAATACCTGTGTTGCAGGAGCAGGCTTCGTTTGGCGCCGACCTTACACATCATACACAGTTGGCAGAGCTAGTACAACGTTCCCATTTCCGCAGAGTGGTCAAAACACGGTCCTATTAACTCAGCTCAGTCTGTTTCTACACGGGTTGCAGAATGTGGTAGATGTAGCTTTATCTGACTTCTGCTCAGTTCTGAATTAAATTGGGAAGATAACATGCGCAAAGGTGCAGGAATGGCAGTGGCAGAGTCTGAGGGACAGATACAAGATCCATAGGGACTATCTGAAACGACGTTGGAATTTTACTGTAACAGTTAGATTCGAAAAGGTGACTTATTTCGAGATATGAGAGTGCCGGGAATATGATTCACTAGGGGCTGTAATCAGTAAAAGACTTCATCATAAGAATCAACATAGGTATGTGTCTGAATGAAAACACCTGATTCCAAATCGCAGACAGCATTTCTACCGGAAAGCGTTACACTAGAGATCTGAAAACCCAGTGTACATTTCTTACGACCTCAGTCAGCCCACCATCTAGTATATGTGATCATTCTCAATCAACCATCCCCCACAACCCAGTGGATATATCGCAGAACCTCTGATGTGGCATCGAGACAGAATGTGTTACAAATACTAGAGAAATATCTAGCGGCGGCATGAAGGAGTGGTAAATACCGGCTTCATACCACATTCCTTAGCCGAATCACTTCCTAAATGGCCTTGCCGCAGTGGAAACACCGGTTCCTGTCAGATCACCGAAGTTAAGCACTGTCGGGCTGGGCTAGCACTTGGATGGGTGACCATCCGGTCTGCCGAGCGCTGTTGGCAAGCGGGGTGCACTCAGCCCCTGTGAGGCAAACTGAGGACCTACTTGATTGAGAAGTAGTGGCTCCGGTTTCAGAAACTGACATACGGCCGGGAGAGCTCTGCGCCGACCACATGACCCCAGTTTCCGTACCCAGTGACGCCTATACGCTGAGGATGACACGGCGGCCGGTCGGTACCGTTGGGGCTTCATGACCATAATTCAAGTGGTGTCTACTTCATAATTAGAGGTTATGAAGTATGAAATAACACCTACTGTTTTAAACACGCAATCGTGACGATAACAATAAAAAAACAGTCATGAGTCTACGAGATGCATTTAGTTTTTCTTTTTTTTATATGATCTTCCTCTAGGACAGACAGCAAAATTTTGTGCTGATCTGCACAGAGTACTTCGAACACTGGCCTGCAGCTTCAATGTAGTGATGCAGTATATGTAATATGCTCAATGACAAAATGCAGATGATAATTGTTTTTCGATATATCAGGAGAGAGAGATGCTGGAAAGTAATATAGGAGGTTCTATTACAAGGAGTGCTATGACTGGTTAAAGTTTGGATACAGATAGTTCTCTCAAAACTACACTGATTTTGCTCATAAAACTAATAGGAATCGGCTGCCTGTATTCTCGTAGACTCATGACTGTTTTTTTTTATTGTTATCGTCACGATTGCATGTTTAAAAAAGTAGGTGTTATTTCATACTTCATAATCTCTAATTATAAAGTTGACACCACTTGAATGATATCTCGTTGTGGAATGTAGAAATGATAGTGTTTTTTTCCGTCATGTGCGTAGATTGCGTGAAACAGGCTGTGACGATCAAATTGCTTAGAAAACTAGAATGCAAGAATGTGCTTCTGTATGAGAGAAACTTTACAGACAGGTCGGTAGAGGTGAGTAATGCATCTAAAATGTCAAATGTAAGCATGCACATTGTAGTTGGTTTGGATGTAATGGAACAGATGTGTGGTAAAATCTTACAGGAGGTTCTATTACAAGACAGACTCTCACAATTTGTTTCGTAAACGTCTGTATGATATAGCATCGCAATGGTAAAACAAGACCTGCCGTAGTGTACAAAACCGCTATGTACTCTTGAATTATAGCTTCTTGTTGTCGAACGGTAATGATTGTGTTTTCCTTTGACATGTGAGCTAATTATGTGACAGATTGTATACTATAATGTTATTTCGTGTATCTGAAATGTTTGTAATACACACAGGATCATCTGCGAATAGCGATGGTGCACTTCACTGGATGTCGCAAAATAATGAGATGCGAATTGTATTCTTCTGTTGAACGTAAAAACTATACCGATTTTGCTCATGAAACTAAAAGAGAACTGATTGTGCCTATTTTCGTGAAAAGAGGACATTTATTGTTGTGTCTAGACAAGACAGCCTATACACAATGAGACCAAGCCGAAAGGCACGCGCTTAAACTCACGCAGGCTGGCGTGAGGTCTGAAACAGGATACGTAATGAATGCTATAAAAAAAGTACGTAGCTTCTGGAATACTTAAGTTTAATTCATAATTGTAGAACATCGCTCTTGATGATACATGCTTCATATAAGACATATCAATTGAATACGGCGCCTTGCTAGGTCGTAGCAATTGACTTAGCTGAAGGCTATGCTAACTATCTTCTCGGCAAATGAGAGAGTCTTCGTCAGTGTAGCATCGCTAGCAAAGTCGGCTGTACAACTGGGGCGAGTGCTAGTACGTCTCGCTAGACCTGCCGTGTGGTGGCGCTCGGTCTGCTATCACTGACAGTGGCGACACGCGGGTCCGACGTATACTAACGGACCGCGGCCGATTTAAAGGCTACCACCTAGCAAGTGTGGTGTCTGGCGGTGACACCACATTTATTATCGTCGTGCTTGTGTTTTCCTTTTTTAATAGTTGCTTTATTATAGGAGTCACGATGATTTACATACAAATGTTACAGCCCAATGCTCGGAGCGGCGTGGTGGCCGAGTTCCCTAAGAGGTCGCAGCTGTCCCTTTAGACAAAGAACCCGTGGTGTCACGGTTCTGTTCTGAGGGATGCCGGGGTTGTACTCTGTTGTATGTGTAGCTTTTGCCGGTGTCGATAACGCTGACCACCCAGCAGTGTAGTTGCCTGGGCGCGTTGTACTGAAGACACTATGGTGTGAGGCTGCATTCGCTTTAGGCGAAAGGCTTTCGGTTCCCCAAGCAGCCGACTTTAAAAAGCCATCTGCTTCCGTAGTTCCAGAGGAGTCCAGCCTTTCCGAGAATTACGTGTAACAGATTGCAAGAAAGAGTTTCATTGACGTTAAATACAATTGTTCTCCATCACAGAATGGCGGGCTGCTGGGGGCGAGAGGGGCATGTCTACTGGGGGTGGTCGCCGGACAGAGTCTTGCTCCGATCAGTGGCACGCTATCAGAGGTGCAACCACAGGTAGCGTCAGACACATAATGGGAGGCAACCGTATCAGACGCAGGCAGAGGAAGGGGGTGTCCGTGGGTGGATGCTGACTGGAGACGGAGGCGGGGAAAGACGTCGCGTCGTCAGGTGGCAGGGCGTCAGAGGACAGCGCATCATCAGTAGCAGGGTCGTCATCCTGGGAAGACATCCGATTAAGGTAGTCCTCAGAAGAAGTACGGCGTTGTCTCTTCCGTTTCCTCGGCGACAGTTGTTTCCTAATATGTTGATCCGTGTCGGATGGCGAGATGGCAGAAAATCGGACGGCTAGCGTCGGCTGACGGCCATCGTCTGTTGCTACTGCCTCCGGCGGCACTGTATGAGAGACAGGCCAAACGTCCACCGCACCGTCGAGAGGAGTGGACGCTGGTGCCGACTGATTCAGAGGGGGCTCAGCAGGCAGCCCCTGCCGCGGGCGCGTAAGACAGAGATAACACAGTTGGCGCCGCAGGGAGAACGCCGTCTCCGACCGGCGTCTGAAACAGTCTACGTCGGAGACATTCAGAACGGACATGACCTCTCTGGCGACAACCTGAACAGGTGCGCGGCTGGCCATCGTACATGACGACACCACGACAGCCAGCAATTACCCAGTACTACGGCACGTCCTTCCTCAGTTCAGTTTTTACCTGACGGACTCCCACGCTTCAGCAACGTGACTGACGAAGGTCTGAATGTGGCCACCGCAACGTCCGTCGGCACCTGAAGTAGGAGTTCGAAAACCTGCAACGTTCGGAGGCCAAAACCAGCGTGATCACCCTATGAGGCCATCAGAGTACCGAAACTTGAGATCGTTAGTAGCATGGCGCTGCACAACGGCGATGCATAGCTCTTAATTCACCAGCTGTAAGTACATAATACGAGGTGCGACAGTAAAGTAATGAGACTGATGTGAAAAAAAATGTTGCTTACCGTTTTAGTCAAGTTCAGTGTTGTCGCCTTCAAAGTAGTTCCCTTCTGACTGCACACACTTTTTCCAGCGCTTCTGCCATTGATGGTAACATTTCTGGAACTCATCTTCAGTAATATCCTCCAAGACCCTCACACAGCTTTTTGGACATGTTGTGTTGTTTGAAAATGGTGTCCTTTGACCGCCGTTTTGAGTCTTGGAAATAGAAAAAAGTCGCACGGAGCGATATCTGGTGAATAAGGTGGCTGCGGTAGTACTGAAATTTGTTTTGAGGTTAAAAATTGCTGTACTGACAGAGCAGTATGGGATGGCGCATTATCGTGATGCAGAATCCAATTATCAGTAATGTTGGTTGGCACGGACATGAAGAACTCTTTTACGAAGTCTTTCTAAAAGTTCTTTGTATTAATATTGATTAACTGTTTGTCCAGGAGGCACCCACGCTTTAAGAAAAATTCCCGTGGAATCAAAGAAGCACACAAGCATGCATTTCACGTTTGACTTTGACATGCGAGCTTTCTTTGGTCTGGGTGATCTCTTTGAGCACCATTGCGAACTTTGGCGTTTTGTCTTTGGATCGTATTGAGGAAAAAAAAAAGCTTTCATCGCCAGTGATAACACGGCTCAATAATTCTGGATTGATCTGCGTTTGCTCTGATAGATCGACTGCCACATTTTTCCGTGTTTCTCGCTGTTGTGGTGTGAGATATTTGGGGACCATTTTGCACGAATCTTTCTCATACCAAGATCTTCAGTTATTATTAGACGAACCGTTTCTCGATTGATGTTCAGTTCTTCCTCAATTATTTTCACGGATAATCTTCGATCAGATCGTGTGAGTTCACGCACCCTAGCCAAGTTTACATCCGTCCGTGAGATTGATGGTCGTCCACTGCGGTCTTCATCTTCAACATTCGTTCTGCCTTCATTAAACATTTTATGCCAACGAAAAACTTGAGTTGTTGACATAACTTCTTTTTCAGAAGCCTTCTGAAGCTTACCGTAAGTTGTGGTCGTGTTTTCACCCAATTTAACGCAAAAAGAAATGGCATACCGTTGCGCAATATTATGCCGTTCCGTTTCCGTGACGAGAGACGCAAACACGTGTTAACTTATTACAGCACAACTCACGACAGTTGCATCGATGTACCGCTTGCACTAGAAACAGCTCATAGACCAAGGTCAAAGATATTGTGCATACGCAAGCCTGCAGGGTTGCCACATTTTGCAAAGAAAATCAGTCTCATTACTTTATTATCGCACCTCGTACTACTAAGGATCGAAAAATGAATTTCGAAAACATCTTGCGGCGGGAGACGCATTTCGTCCAATACAAACCATTAAACTACATACGCTATGGGTCGTTCATGATCGAAAGAAAACGTTAATTTAATTGTGGCTTGGCGATGGGGAAGCGCGATGCTGGTCAGTGAATTCGGACACGAAGACAAGCCGCTACGTGGCCTCGCTCGCAAGCAGCAGAACAGGCGAGACGCAAACAAGGCGTGCTCGCCTCACCACTGTCGAAGGCAGACTGACCACTAAAGCCATCCAAGCGCAGTGATCATCACAACTTCATGGACTGCCCTAGCACACCTCGGGTCAGCCCCACATCTCAACTTATCCAACTCTTAATGTAGTGCCCCTCACACATTATTCTCATTCCTCGCGGAATTTCGCCGACTCCTTGTAAGGGTTCGAGCCTTGTGTGCCGGCCGCTGTGGCCGAGCGGTTCTAGGTGCTTCAGTCCGGGACCGCGCTGCTGCTGCAGTCGCAGGTTCGAATCCTGCCTCGGGCATGGATGTGCACACATCCATTAGGTTAGTTAGGTTTAAGTAGTTCTAAGTCTAGGGGACTGATGACCTCAGATGTTAAGTCCCATAGTGCTCAGAGCCATTTGAACCGTTTTTGACACTGGTGTGCATCTGCACTGAAGACATCGTTGGCCGCCTCGCCTTAATTATATGTGTTGTCTCTTCTTTCGGACATGCCAGAAAGAAAATACACTATGAACTAAGACGTAAATAATTACAGACATAATGGGCAAGGGGCACTACATCAGTTGTGTGTGGATAAGTTGAGATTTTGGGTCTGACGGGGACGTGCTAGGGCAGTCCGTGCAGCCTACGTGCTGTCTGGCCGGCCCTGTTCGACGTGAGCAGTGTGTTTCACACGTTCGTGTACAGCCAAGCGTCAGGCAACAGCCTGAGACTCACACCCTCGTAGCATTTGATCAGCCTACAGGGAAGGTCAATTATACATTCACCTAATCAGGTCACGGAACTTCGAGAGATAACTGTGATCTTCAATCCATTCACGTGTTCCTTCAGGCCCCTATTTTCTCCCGTTGCTCAATGTAAGCACCTCCTGCTCTTGAATGTTTTGATGAAACCGTGCTCAGATATCCTTATAAATTATTTCTTGGTCAGAATTTTGCATACAAGTAGCAGATGTAATTAATTATACTGTAGTTACATATTCTCGTGTACTCAGTTTGATTAGAAAAAGAAAGTAGGAAGCTTATAAACGAAACCGGCTATGAGTGTGATAAATGTAAGGACGCCGAGCAAAAAATTAGTCACCCCGAGCTGACGTCGAGCAAATACCGAGTAGTAACAGTGGGTCTTGTCTTGGTAACGGCTTTGACTGGGGTCAGGATGATAGTGCACAAGCGTCTATACGTCGCTGAGCTCACTCAGTGATTACCACTTCCTGCAGAGCTGGCATGCTGTGGGCGTGTTATCTGTTATGCTGTTCTGAGTAGTCGAAATATTAAAAATGGTTCAAATGGCTCTAAGCACTATGGGACTTAACATCTGAGTTCATCAGTCCCCCAGACTTAGAACTACTTAAACCTAAGTAACCTAAGGACATCACACACATCCATACCTGAGGCAGGATTCGAACCTGCGACCGCAGCAGCCGCGTGGTTCCAGACTGAAGTGCCTAGAACAGCTTGGCCACCGCGGCCGGCTCGAGATATTCGCTATGGCTTTAAGGGTGCGTGAATTAGTGGGTCAGAAGGGCTGTTCAAGTGTTCTTCAAACCAGGGAAGTACGCGAGCAGCCCCGTGCACAGGGGTGTAGGGCTGTGGTCGTCTTGGAAGGTGGAGTTGTCCGTATCGTACTCATCAATAAGATATAGGAGAAAGCGCAACACTGTGTCACCGACACGTATTACACAACAGAAGCTGTACAGGACATTGTGCTAGTCTGACTTTTGACTGTGCTATAAATGGGTACGATAACGGCGGTCCAAGCTCTGCGCATAGTGTTGCTGGTTGCGTAGCCTGTAAATGGATTTCAGTCCCTAAACTCTTGTCTCAGCATCGTTCACGGTCTTCTATGAAGCAAATTTGCGGGATCTTGCCCCAGTGAGTTTACGAGATTATGGGGAAAAACTTTTTTCGTTTAAATTCTGATGGGTTTCATTTGAACGATTTGGTGGATGGATCGTTGCCCTAAATGTTGCCTAGTGTGAGTCTTGTTAGTGTAGCGAGCATCATCCGTTATAACCCGAAACATTATGTTTTGAAACCTACAATTTAAACACAGACTGTATTCATTCTTGGATAAATTATTGCTTTCAACAGCAATTTTCGCTGTATATCGCCACCTAATTATACAATGTAAATTATTACATCCAACACAAGACAACCTCCCATCACTGTAACTATTTCCAGTATTGATATAAACTACGCCTACTACTTTCGTTTTCAAGAGTTTGCGGCCTTTTCAGCCGTGTAACGGTGGCTGTTACCCACTCTTTAGAACCACGCAAAATGGCTGGAAGCATGATGGCTTGCCAAATTATAGCCCTTTCGTTGTCTGATAGTCCGCCACTCTCGATGTGCGGGTACAGTTCATAAAGTACTGGTCGTTAAGCGCTGCTGTCCACCTTGCATACTGGTAGAGCGGGCAAATTTAGTATGCCTACACGGAAAATCATAGTGGAAAAGATACCACACGATCGGCAGGAACGTACTGTGTGAGTCAGCTAACCTGTTCGTCTCTGATATTTTCTCAGCTCTTTTAGATATCATAATTCGCTGCTCTCTAGATGTACAGTCTCGTTTCATAGTAACATCACTTACACAGATATCGCTATAGACACGCTTTTCCAAGTGGAGCTATAACAGATGTGGCAGCTATAAAGCAGACGAATTCAATGGCTTTTCACTCTTCAAACTTCGATTAGTACGAGAGTGTGCTGAAACGTAATCCCCGTGCATTTTTTGTATGAAAACACTTAAAGTTTTTAAATTTAAAAAAATTGTCTCAATATTCTATATCTTTATTCTGGCTACATATTTATTTCTCAACATAGTCACCCTGGCGACCGTCATTTTGTGTGCTTTTTTTTATGGCTCCGGTACGTCACCTCTGCTTTCACCACTTCATCAGTACCAAACTAAAGTTCTCGAAGGTGTTCCTTAAGTTTTGCAAACAGATAGAAATTGGATGATGTTCCGTTTAGGAACTGTGTGGAGGATGATGGGTAACAGTGAACCCCAGGCGTCAGATTGTTGCAGATGTCGCAACTCTCATGTATGGTATGGAGCTGTTATGCTGTAGGACATGGTGCTCCATATGTGGACGAACTCTTCGAATTCGTTCTTTCAGTTTATTGAGTTGTTACTCACACGCCGGCACAATCACGTTGTTGTTGTCGTGGTCTTCAGGCCAGAGACTGGTTTGATGCAGCTCTCCATGCTATTATATCCTGTGCACAGCTTCTTCATCTCCAAGTATCTACATCCTTATGAATCTGCTCAGTGTATTCATCACTTGGTCTCCCTCTACGATTTTTACCCTCCACTCAGTCCTCCAATGCTAAATAGATGATCCCTTGATGCCTCAGAACATGTCCTACCAACCGATTCCTACTTCTAGCCAAGTTGTGCCATAAATTCCTCTTCTCCCCAATTCTATTCAGTACCTCTTCATCAGTTACGTGCTCTACCTATCTAATCATCAGCATTCTTCTGTAGCACCACATTTCGAAAGCTTCTATTCTCTTCTTGTCCAAACTAGTTATCGTCCTTGTTTCACTTCCACACATGGCTGCACTCCATACAAATGCTTTCGGGAAATACTTCCTGACACTTAAATCTATACTCAATGCTAACAAATTTCTCTTCTTCAGAAACGCTTTCCCTGCCATTGCCAGTCTACATTTAAATATCCTCTCTACTTCGACCATCATCAGTTATTTTGCTCCCCAAATAGCAAAACACATTTACTACTTTATGCGTCTCATTTCCTAGTCTAATTCCCTCTGTATCACCTGATTTAATTTGACTACATTCCATTATCCTTGTTTTGCTTTTGTTGATGTTCATCTTATACCTCCTTTCAAGACGCTATCCATTCCGTTCATCTGCTCTTCCATGTCCTTTGCTGTCTCCGACAGAATTACAGTGTCATCAGCAAACCTCAAAGTTTTCATTTCTTCTCCTACAACCCTGTCTCACGCCCTTCCCAACTACTGCTTCCCTTTCATGCCCCTCGACTCTTACTCGTATAATTGCCATCTGGTTTCTGTACAAATTGTAAATAGCCTTTCGCTCCATCTATTTTACCCCTACCACCTTCAGAATTTGAAAGATAATATTCCAGTCAGCATTGTCAAAAGCTTTCTCTAAGTGTACAAATGCTAGAAATGTACGCTCCCTTTCCTTAATCTATCTTCTAAGGTAAGTCGTAGAGTCAGTGTTGCCTCACGTGTTCCAAAATTTCTGCGGAATCCAAACTGATCTTCCGCGATGTCGGCTTCTACCAGTTTTTTCATTCGTCTTTAAGGAATTCTGGTTAGTATTTTGCTGCCGTGACTTATTAAACTGATAGTTCGGTAATTTTCACACCTGTCAACACCTGCTTTCTTTGGGATTGGAATTATTACATTCTTCTTGAAGTCTGAGGGTATTTCGTCTGTCTCCATACATCTTGCTCACCAGATTGTAGAGTTTTGTCAGGGCTGGCTCTCTCAAGACTATCAGTAGTTCTAATGGAATGTTGTTCACTCCCTTAGGTCGTTCAGTGCTCTGTCAATTCATCTTCATCTACGTCCTCTTCCATTTCAATAATATTTCCCTCAAGTGCACTGCTCTTGTGTAGATCCTCTACATACTCCTTCCATCTTTCTTCTTTCCCTTCTTTGCTTAGAAGAGGTTTTCCATCTGAGCTCTTGGTATTCATACAGGTGGTTCTCTTTTCCCCAAAATTTTCTTTAATTTTCCTGTCGGCGGTATCTATCTTACCCCTAGTGATATATGCCTCTACATCCTTATATTTGTCCTGTAGCCATCCCTGCTTAGCCATTTTGCACTTCCTTTCGATCTCATTTTTGAGACGTTTGTGTTCTTTTTGCCTGCGTCATTTACTACATTTTTATATTTTCTCCTTTTATCAGTTAAATTCAATATCTCTTCCGTTACCCAAGAATTTCTACTAGCCCTCGTCGTTTTACCTACTTGATCCTCTGCTGCCCTCACTATTTCATCTATCAAAGCTACCCATTCTTCTTCTATTGTATTTCTTTCCCCCATTCTTGTTAATCGTTCCCTAACGCTCTCTCTGAAACTGTCTACAACCTCTGGTTCTTTCAGTTTATCTAAGTCCCATCTCCATAACTTACCACCTTTTTGCAGTTTCCTCAGTTTTAATCTACAGTACAAAGCCAACAGATTGTGGTCAGAGTCCATATATTTCCCTGGAAACAGCTTACAATTTAAAACCTGGTTCCTAAATATCTGTCTTACCATTATGTAATCTATCTGAAACCTTCCAGTGTCTCCAGGCTTCTTCCACGTATACACCCTTCTTCCATAATTGTTAAAACAAGTGTTAGCTATGATTAAGTTATGCTCTGTGCAAAACTCTACAGGTAGGCTTCCTCTTTCATTCATTACCCCCAGTCCATAGTCACCCACTACGTTTCCTTCTCTTCCTTTTCATACTGTCGATTTCCAGTCCCCCATGACTATTAAATTTTCGTCTCCCTTCATTATCTGAATAATTTATTTTATCTCATCACACGTTTCTTCAATCTCTTCGTCATCTGCGGAGCTAGTTGGCATATAAACTTGTACTACTGTGGTAGGCATGGGCTTCGTGTCTCTCTTGGCTACAATGATGCCTTCACTATGCTGTTCGTAGTAGCTTAACGGCGCTCCAATTTTTTTATTCATTATTAAACCTACTCCTGCATTACCCCTATTTGATTTTGTATTTATTATCCTGTATTCACCTGACCAGAAGTCTTGTACCTCCTGCCACCGAACTTCACTAATTCCCACTATATCTAATTTTAATATATCCGTTACCCTTTTTCAGTTTTCTAATTAAGGGATCTGACATTTCACCCTCCGGTCCGTAGAACGGCAGTTTTCTTTCTCCTGATAACGACATGTCCTCCTGTGTAGTCCCCGCCCGGAGATACGAATGGGGACTATTTTACATCCGAAATATTTTACCCAAGACGGCGCCGCCGTCATTTAGCCATACAGTAAAGCTGCATGCCCTCGGGAAATATTATGGCTGTAGTTTCCCCTTGCTTTCAGCCGTTCGCAGTACCAGCACAGCAAGGCCGTTTTGGTTGATGCTACAAGGTCAGATCAGTCATTCATCCAGACTGTAGCACTGCAACAACTGAAAAGGCTGCTGCCCCTCTTCAGGAATCACGGGTTTATCTGGCCTCTCAAGAGATACCCCTCCGTTGTGGTTGCACCTACGGTACGGCTATTTGTATCGCTGTGGCACGCAAGCCTCCCCACCAATGGCAAGGTCCATGGTTCATAGCGGGAATAGTCACGTTACACACAGCTATATTACACGCTACAGTTCGTTGCAGACATGCTGTCAAGAACAAATTAAATGTTTGTCTGATTTGCTAATAAAAACGGTACTGTAATGTCGTGTGGGTCCGGTGGTTCGTCGGTCCCTGATACAACGGTTTGCTGCCTACCAGATTCTTGCAGTTCATGGAATTATTTCACTTGCAACACAGAGACTGGCACGTCTTCATAGTTCTTCTTTCTTCCTCTAAGTTTTCTGATATTCGAGGGACGATTTTGCACTTCGTTCCGCAGCAACGCCGTTGATTAACTGACTGTTATTGTTAGCATTACCGCTCACCAGTTCGCTCCCTTAGTCCTCGGCGTTAGTCCGCCCTAACAGCAGAACCGCATACGTGTAGAGTGTGTGTCATTACTACTGACTGAGTTCTGTCAAGAGAAAGGAGATATACAGGGCGCCTGCGGGCATAGTTTCTCATCGGGTATTCAATGGATTCCTACGTGGTTTCCATGCACAACAAATGCCCTATGAGTGCAGACAATCACGTAAGAGGGTGTGTGCCTTTGTAATTCTACTTTGACTGTTCGATTGGTATTTAACTTGCCATGCCAAAAGGTTTCAGAGCACACTTCTTGTCTGATAACATAAATTGTGCCATATGAGTTGTCCGATTTTTTCGAGCGGCGGTAAATTACGTTCTCTCACAGATGACAGCCAATACCTGCGTAACTTTTTAAGACTGTTCTTGCACTTACCATCATTATGCTTAAATTTTATGCTGCTATCAGTGTGCCTGACTATTCGTTCACAGACATCGTTATGTATACATCTTGCATATAGACAATTCACAGCGTTGTTAATTTGTATACCTACCACTTTTTCATTAAACAGCTTCACATCATGAATCATCCATTTCAGGACAGCGTGTTGCGTAGACTTTTATGCGTTCCGTTCAAAAGTAAATAGAAGGGTTTCTGTCCTTGCAGTTGACCTCAGAGTAGCCTTCGGCGTCGCACAGTGTTAGCGCTTTGGCAGTATGCAGTTTGTAAGGGTGATATGGGAACTGATAATGTGTTACGTACGGCACTAAACCTGCACCTTCAGGTCGACTTCTTTTGATATTGACCTTTTTGGTCTCTAAAAGTGTTTCAGTCGTGTTCTACATATACAGGGTGATCCATTGATAGTTACCAGGCCAAATATCTCACGAAATAAGCATCAAACGAAAAAACTACTTAGAACGAAACTCGTCTAGCTTGAAGGGGGAAACCAAATGGCGCTATGGTTGGCCCGCTAGATGGCGCTGCCATAGGTCAAACGGATATCAACTGCGTTTTTTTTAAATAGGAAACCCCATTTTTTATTATATATTCGTGTAGTACGTAAAGAAATATGAATGTTTTAGTTGGACCACTTTTCTCGCTTTGTGATAGATGGCGCTGTAATAGTCACAAACGTATAAGTCCGTGGTATCACGTAACATTCCGCCAGTGCGGACGGTATTTGCTTCGTGATACATTACCCGTGTAAAATTGACCGTTTACCAATTGCAGAAAAGGTCGATATCGTGTTTATGTATGGCTATTGTGATCAAAATGCCCAACGGGCGTGTTCTATGTATGCTGCTCGGTATCCTGGACATCATCCAAGTGTCCTTACCGTTCACCGGATAGTTACGTTATTTAAGGAAACAGGAAGTGTTCAGCCACATATGAAATGTCAACCACGACCTGCAACAAATGATGATGCCCAAGTAGGTGTTTTAACTGCTGTCGCGGCTAATCAGTAGCAGACAAATTGCGCGAGAATCGGGAATTTCAAAAACGTCGGTGTTGAGAATGCTACATCAACATCGATTGCACCCGTATCATATTTCTATGCACCAGGAATTCCATGGAGACGACTTTGAACGTCGTGTAGTGTTCTGCCACTGGGCACAGGAGAAATTACGGGACGATGACAGATTTTCTGCACGCGTTCTATTTAGCGACGAAGCGTCATTCACCAACAGCGGTAACGTGAACTGGCATAATATGCACTATTGGGCAACGGAAAATCCACGATGGCTGCGACAAGTGGAACACAGGCGACATTGGCTGGTTAATGTATGGTGCGGCATTATGGGAGGAAGGATAATTGGCTCCCATTTTATCGATGGCAATCTAAATGGTGCAATGTATGCTGATGCCCTACGTAATGTTCTACCGATGTTACTACAAGATGTTTCACTGCATTACAGAATGGTGATGTACTTCCAACATGATGGATATCCGGTAGATAGCTCGCGTGCGGTTGAAGCGGTATTCAATAGCTTATTTCATGACAGGTGGATTGGTCGTCGAAGCACCATAACATGGCCCGCACGTTCACCGGATCTGATGTCCCCGGATTTCTTTATGTGGGGAAAGTTGAAGGATATTTGCTATCGTGATCCACCGAAAACGCCTGACAACATGCGTCAGCGCATTGTGAATGCCTTTGCAAACATTACGGAAGGCGAACTACTCGCTGATGAGAGGAATGTCGTTACACGTATTGCCAAATGCAGAGCTTGACGGACATCATTTTGAGCATTTATTGTATTAATGTGGTATTTACAGGTAATCACGCTGTAACAGCATGCGTTCTTAGAAACGATAAGTTCACAAAGGTATACGTATCACATTGGAACAACCGAAATAAAATGTTCAAACGTACCTACGTTCTGTATTTTAATTTAAAAAACCTATCTGTTACCAACTGTTAGTCTAAAATTGTGAGCCATCTATCACAAAGCGAAAAAAGTGTTCCAACTAAAACATTCATATTTCTTTACGTACTACACGAATATGTGATAAAAAATGGGGGTTCCTATTTTAAAAAACGCAATTGATATCCGTTTGAGATATGGCAGCGCCATCTAGCGGGCCAACCATAGCGCCATCTGGTTTCCCCCTTCAAGCTAGACGAGTTTCGTTCCTTGTAGTTTTTTCGTTTGACGTTTATTTAGTGGCCCGATCACGATCAATGGACCACCCCGTATATCAGTACTATACTGCAATGCAAAGTGTGAACGAGTGAACTGGAGCAGTGCCTGTGCGATGTAGCGGGCACTTAGGGGCAACAAAGTTCAAATCCCCAAATGGCCGTTAATTAATATCTGTTAAACCTCTGGTGGTGATTGTACGGGTGGCTTCTCAAAGTCCCGGCGCAAAGCAAAGAGAGCTTCGCTGCAAGTTTAAACGGAGCCAAAACCTCTCAGACAAACAGAAGCTAAACGATGTCAAAGTTAGCGTAAGGAGGGCTATGCGTGAAGCGTTGAGTGAATTCGAAAGTAAAATTCTATGTACCGACTTCACAGAAAATCCTAGGAAGTTCTGGTCTTACGTTAAATCAATAAGTGGCTCGAAATAGCATATCCAGTCACTCCGGGATGATGATGGCATTGAAACAGAGGATGACACGCGTAAAGCTGAAATACTAAACACCTTCCGAAGCTGTTTCACAGTGGAAGACCGCACTGCAGTTCCTTCTCTAAATCCTCGCATAAACGAAAAAATGGCTGACATCGAAATAAGTGTCCAGGGAATAGAAAAGCAACTGGAATCACTCAACAGAGGAAAGTCCACTGGACCTGACGGGATACCAATTCGATTCTACACAGAGTACGCGAAAGAACTTGCCCCCCTTCTTACAGCCGTGTATCGCAAGTCTCTAGGGGAACGGAAGGTTCCAAATGGTTGGAAAAGAGCACAGGTAGTCCCAGTCTTCAAGAAGGGTCGTCGAGAAGATGCGCAAAACTATAGACCTATATCTCTGACGTCGATCTGTTGTAGAATTTTAGAACATGATTTTTGCTCGCGTATCATGTGGTTTCTAGAAACCCAAAATCTACTCTGTAGGAATCAACATGGATTACGGAAACAGCGATCGTGTGAGACCCAACTCGCTTTATTTGTTCATGAGACCCAGAACATATTAGATACAGGCTCCCAGTTAGATGCTATTTTCCTTGACTTCCGGAAGGCGTTCGATACAGTTCCGCACTGTCGCCTGATAAACAAAGTGAGAGTCTACGGAATATCAGACCAGCTGCGTGGCTGGATTGAAGAGTTTTTAGCAAACAGAACACAGCATGTTGTTCTCAATGGAGAGACGTCTACAGACGTTAAAGTAACCTCTGGCGTACCACAGGGGAGTGTTATGGGACCATTGCTTTTCACAATATATATAAATGACCTAGTAGATAGAGTCGGAAGTTCCATGCGGCTTTTCGCGGATGATGCTGTAGTATACAGAGAAGTTGCAGCATTAGAAAATTGCAGCGAAATGCAGGAAGATCTGCAGCGGATAGGCCCTTGGTGCAGGGAGTGGCAACTGACCCTTAATATAGACAAATGTAATGTATTGCGAATACATAGAAAGAAGGATCCTTTATTGTATGGTTATATGATAGCGAAACAAACACTGGTAGCAGTTACTTCTGTAAAATATCTGGGAGTATGCGTACGGAACGATTTGAAGTGGAATGATCATATAAAATTAATTGTTGGTAAGGCGGGACCAGGTTGAGATTCATTGGGAGAGTCCTTAGAAAATGTAGTCCATCAACAAAGAAGGTGGCTTACAAAACACTCGTTCGACCTATACTTGAGTATTGCTCATCAGTGTGGGATCCGTACCAGGTCGAGTTGACGGAGGAGATAGAGAAGATCCAAAGAAGAGCGGCACGTTTCGTCACAGGGTTATTTGGTAAGCGTGATAGCGTTACGGAGATGTTTAGCAAACTCAAGTGGCAGACTCTGCAAGAGAGGCGCTCTGCATCGCGGTGTAGCTTGCTGTCCAGGTTTCGAGAGGGTGCGTTTCTGGAGGAGGTATCGAATATATTGCTTCCCCCTACTTATACCTCCCGAGGAGATCACGAATGTAAAATTAGAGAGATTAGAGCGCGCACGGAGGCTTTCCGGCAGTCGTTCTTCCCGCGAACCATACGCGACTGGAAGAGGAAAGGGAGGTAATGACAGTGGCACGTAAAGTGCCCTCCGCCACACACCGTTGGGTGGCTTGCGGAGTATAAATGTGGCTGTAGGTGTAGACTTCATGCCCTGTCTTGGTCTGTTCAGAGCCTGTGCTCCGCCAACACCGAGGCCCGTGACAACGACAGCCAGTGACGCGTGCGTCACGGCACGTGACACTGCAGGTCTTACGAGTGCCAGCAGCCTCTCCAGTAGGGCGACAAGCTTCAGACGAATTTAATCATTTTTTACTGCGTTTTTAAAGGCATGCAAGCTCCCGACAGCGCACAATATTAAGACCTCTAGTGGGTACCTTTTCAATTAAATATTGATCTCCCGTGGTCACTGCACTGGGCTGTGTGTTCGCTAAGTATGGCGGACAACCCGACTAGTGTGACGTGAGAAGTGCATCCCGTAGGCCCTCCCCACGCGCCCTCACCCGAATGTGACCGGGCGAGGTGGCGCCGCGCCGTTCGGAGGCAGCGAGCGGACACGCATTCAGTGTGCGGCCATCCTGATTGAGGTCCTCCACGCTTTCCGTAAATCATGCAAGTGAAGTTCCTGGCAGGCTGCTTTCAAACTGACGTGGTCGACATTTTGTCCTCCACCCTTCTCCAATTCGAACCAGTTTTCAGTCTCGGCGTCTTCGACAAGGGCTCGTTAACCCCTAAACCAGGGGCGGGCAGGAATTCTGCACGTGTGCGGTGCACATGCACGTGTGGAGTTAACAGGTGTTCTGCGTGGACACAGGGGCAAGCTGGCCACCCGCTTCTCTCCCCTCCCCGCCATACCGTCTCTCCGCTTCTTCCTCTGTAATGCGTTTTGTTTCCTGGCCTGCTTTATTGAATGAAGGAATAAGGTTAGTAGGAGTGCTTGAAAGTAATCATCGTTTGAAAGAGTACCTATTACCTACGATACGTTTTATTTAATTATCACAGGTGGAGTTTACAATACGTTTAATGTCTGGAACAAAATTTCTACATACAGACAAACGCAAACAGTTACGCAAATTTTCATTACTGATGTTTGCTCTTAACCGAGACTTATTAATTTTCATAACAGAAAAAAATCTCTCACAAACGTATGTCGACCCAAACATTGACATTACCTTCGCGGCTTCACGATGGAGACGAGGAAACTTGCTGTGGAAAGTCGTGATAAAAATCTCTCACACCTCTTGCCAAAAGGAACCTGTCTCTCAGACGAGAATAACGCTGTAGACCAATTAATTCCATTTGCAAACTGGAATGAATATCATCTACAGAAACAGCAGATTGTCTCCAGAACTATTCAAAACCTTGGGATAAGTAAGATATTTCCCCAAATCGTTTGAGAAATTCCTCTTTTATTGCACTAAGAACGGCAACATACTGAAATTTATTATAATGGCGTTCAATATTAAACTTCCGCTGACCAGCGAGAATACTGTCACATATTATACATTTCCAATTTTCACGTTTTTGCACAGAGAAAAAATGATTCTCCCATTCCTTTTTAAAAGATAGCAAATCTCCAATTCTCCGTTTCCTTCATTCACTGTGCATTTTCTGGTTATTGAAATTCACTACGTAGTGGTCGCTTCGCTTCAACGTCCGCAGCTTAGCCTTGAACTACACTGCGGCAACCTGCCGGCTGTCGCCACTGCTCCGTTCGACGATTGCACGCGAGCAGCACACGTGCAGCGGTGTGTGCTCATGAGCAGCGTGCAACGTTTGCCCGCCACTGCCCTAAATTTTCTTTTTCCACTCTTCCGCTTGGGTGCCGTCTCGAAACATTACTGTTCATTCTGCGACACGTATGTTCCTTTTAAGTTCCGCAGATCACACGACGGGGTCGATGACACTACACAGGCTGCTGGGGAACGGTACAGACACGGGCACCGCTCCAGTCCGGAGGGTGACGCGTCGCGTCTTTTCCCGGGAGGCGGTCTCGCCACGCCGATGGGGCAGCGCTGGCGGTTTCCAGGGAGGCGGCGGTCGCCCCTGGCGTCACGCCCTTCTCCAGAAGCCTCACTGTTTTTGCCAGTGGCTGCGCGCCTGGAACCTGGAGCTGACTAAGAGCGCCAGCGCAGGCTAGCGTGCACGCCGACTCTCTCCGGGCACCTCAGCCGCCGCCGCCGCCGACGACGACGACGAAGAGGCCCGCAGCGGACAAATCAGCTGCACGAGGCGTCCGTCAAGGAACAGGCGCCACGGAAATCTCAGTACTTGCCTTAATCACCCTTACGCGAATCTGTAATATATATATATATATATATATATATATATATATATATATATATATATAAATATAACAGAGGGAAACATTCCACGTGGAAAAATATATCTAAAAAGAAATGTGTCTGCTTGTGTCTGTATGTGTGGATGGATATGGGTGTGTGTGCGAGTGTATACCTGTCCTTTTTTCCCCCTAAGGTAAGTCTTTCCGCTCCCGGGATTGGAATGACTCCTTATCCTCTCCCTTAAAACCCACATCCTTTCGTCTTTCCCTCTCCTTCCCCTCTTTCCTGATGAGGCAACAGTTTGTTGCGAAAGCTTGAATTTTGTGTGTATATTTGTGTTTGTTTGTGTGTCTATCGACCTGCCAGCGCTTTTGTTTGGTAAGTCTCATCATCTTTCTTAAGAGTACCGCTTGCTTACTCTTCCTGTCTGCGTCCCGTTACCGTTCATCCGATTACGATCAAACTTTGGTGAGTTGTACGTACGTCCGGCGAAGTTTGATGTTGGGTAAGAATCAAGATAGGACTTGGGGGGGGGGGGGACGCAAAAGGGGACGACATATACGCTAAACTCAGGAACACCTGGAACAATTTCAGTCAAATTTGGTATACAGGATGTCACAAAAAGGTACGGCCAAACTTTCAGGAAACATTCCTCACACACAAATAAAGAAAAGATGTTATGTGGACATGTGTCCGGAAAAGCTTAATTTCCATGTTAGAGCTCATTTTAGTTTCGTTGGTATGTACTGTACTTCCTCGATTCACCGCCAGTTGGCCCAATTGAAGGAAGGTAATGTTGACTTCGGTGCTTGTGTTCACATGCAACTCATTGCTCTACAGTACTAGCATCAAGCACATCAGTACGTAGCATCAACAGGTTAGTGTTCATCACGAACGTGGTTTTGCAGTCAGTGCAATGTTTACAAATGCAGAGTTGGCAGATGCCCATTTGGTGTATGGATTAGCACGGGGCAATAGCCGTGGCGCAGTACGATTGTATCGAAACAGATTTCCGGAACGAAGGTGTCCCGACAGGAAGACGTTCGAAGCAATTGATCGGCGTCTTAGGGAGCACGGAACATTACAGCCTATGACTCGCTACTGGGGAAGACCTAGAACGACGAGGACACCTGCAATGGACGAGGCAATTCTTCGTGTAGTTGACGATAACCCTATTGTCAGCGTCAGAGAAGTTGCTGCTGTACAAGGTAACGTTGACCTCGTCACTGTATGGAGAGTGCTACGGGAGAACCAGTTGTTTCCGTACCATGTACAGCGTGTGCAGGCACTATCAGCAGCTGATTGGCCTCCACGGGTACACTTCTGCGAATGGTTCATCCAACAATGTGTCAATCCTCATTTCAGTGCAAATGTTCTCTTTACGGATGAGGCTTCGTTCCAACGTGATCAAATTGTAAATTTTCACAACCAACAAGTGTGGGCTGACGAGAATCCGCACGCAATTGTGCAATCACGTCATCAACACATATTTTCTGTGAACGTTTGTGCAGGCATTGTTGGTGATGTCTTTATTGGGCCCCATGTTCTTCCGCCTACGCTCAATGGAGCACGTTATCATGATTTCATACGGGATACTCTACCTGTGCTGCTAGAACATGTGCCTTTACAAGTACGACACAACATGTGGTTCATGCACGATGGAGCTCCTGCACATTTCAGTCGAAGTGTTCGTACGCTTCTCAACCACAGATTCGGTGACCGATGGATTGGTAGAGGCGGACCAATTCCATGGCCTCCACGCTCTCCTGACCTCCACCCTCTTGACTTTCATTTATGGGGGCATTTGAAAGCTCTTGTCTACGCAACCCCGGTACCAAATGTAGAGACTCTTCGTGCTCGTATTGTGGACGGCTGTGATACAATACGTCATTCTCCAGGGCTGCATCAGCGCATCAGGGATTCCATGCGACGTTGGGTGGATGCATGTATCCTCGCTAACGGAGGACATTTTGAACATTTCCTGTAACAAAGTGTTTGAAGTCACGCTGGTACGTTTTGTCGCTGTGTGTTTCTATTCCATGATTAATGTGATTTGAAGAGAAGTAATAAAATGAGCTCTAACATGGATAGTAAGCGTTTCCGGACACATGTCCACATAAGATATTTTCTTTCTTTGTATGTGAGGAATGTTTCCTGAAAGTTTGGCCGTACCTTTTTGTAACACCCTGTATACATGGATGACTCAATACTTTCATAATTATTTGTATAAAATATTATGGGTGTAATATACCCCAACCTGTCATAGGAGTTGGGGTGAGAAACAGTTACATCAAAAAATGTTCGATAACGACTGATATTAGTATCAAACCCGTAGTTCTCCGGGTCTCTAGACTTATTGCTGGCCATCACGATGACGTTTCACCCGTAGAATAGGAGAAAACATGTTTGTCGATTAAAAGACAGCGATGCATCAGCGTATCTCTGTAACGCCAGGAAGAATGCCTACCAGTTTTGGTTCACGTATCACTTGCTCCCTGGAAAAATGTACTGTGATAGTAACAACCCCCACAACTTCTCTGGCTGAGGGTTTAGGGTGAAAAGACATGACGTAAAAGCATAACTCAGGAACGCCTGGTGCAATTTCAACCACATATGATGTATACACGACTCATTATTTGTATAAAAATTCCTTGGGAGTACAATAACCATATTACCTCTGGGAGAGGGGCCAGGGAAGGTGGGCCGACTGAGAAGGAGTGACATGTAGAAGCATCCTAAAAGACTTCTTGGTACATCTTTCCTGTAGTTAGTTGACGTAAGTGTGAAGCGCAAACTATTTAAATTGAGCAGTGGATCAACCAAATAGTGAGAATGAGGACCGCACCGAGCCAACAATTTCGAAAACGTGTTTCAGGGCCAGAGATCGTGTAACGCGGCTCGGTACTAGAGACACGATGGACGTCTTCTCTCCTCTGGGGTCTCCTGGCGTGAAACAGCGGAGAATCGGAGAGTTGCCAGCGACAATCCTTTTTCTTCAAACTACAATCAACTACTGCCTGAATTATAAGTTTCTTCAGAATTCATACGATAGTGTGGAGCGAAACTGACCAGAGACACGGATGAAATACGTACTGTAATACGTGTGAAATATGTTAAACATACGAGATATGCGCACGGTGTACCATGAAGAAGGGACAGTATAGACGTATATGACAGGAAAAATCATTCAAAGCAAAAAAATCTAGTGAAGATGGGATATAAAATGCATATCTTAAGAGCTTCACACACTTGTTCATCTTAGCTATTGTGAAGCCAGTCTCTTCTGTTGAACAGGTGCTCACAGCTCTTAATGTCTGGTCTTCAGAGCTCATCTTTACCAGATTTTTTTGCTTCGAATGATTGTTCCTGTCATATCCCTGAAATACTGACCATTCTTCCTGGTACACCCTGAGAAATGTGGGATGTTCGGAAACTCCGGTTCCGAAAAAAATGTTCAAAAGTGTGTGAAATATTATGGGACTTAACTGCTAAGGTCATAAGTCCCTAACCTTACACACTACTTAACCTAAATTATCCTAAGGACAAACATAAACACCCATGCCCGAGGGAGGACTCGAACCTCCGCCGGGATCAGCCGCACAGTCCGCTGAGCTACCGTGCCGGCTACCTACGAAGCATGTGACCGCTCGGCTAATCCCGGGCGGCTCCGGTTCCGACTTCTAGGAGTTGTAGAGGGGAGGGAGTACATAATGTTTTCAATAGGAACCCATGTTCGTAAACATACCGTTTCCGATCTACGACGGTTTCAGTTCAGATGTGAACGCCTCCACGTTTGCTGAATGAAAGGGAAAAGTCTGAGTTGCTCGTCCCGGTACGCAAAATGGTAGACAGGATGACTTTCTCGGAAGCTGTACCACTTGAAGGCCTGTCAGGAAACGTGGTTTCAGCGTGATGGCGCACCACCCCACTTCTCACGTGCGCTTCGGAGACATCGCAACCGACGGTATGGTGAAAGGCGGACAGGCCGAGGTGGTCCAACAGCGTGGCCGCCACAGTAGCCGCATCTAACTCCGGCGAACTACTACTCGTACGGTCGAATGCAAAGTTTAATTTACGGGACTGCTGTAGAGACAGAGGAGGATATTTTAGCACGCGTTCTGGCCGCTGCACTATACACTGAAGAGACACACGATGGGGTGGACAGTGTATTAGAACATGCTTCGTAGGGACAATGCCTGTAACAACGTTTGTGGTCACCACATCGAGCCGCTGTTTCGTACGTGCATTATGCTGGGTTCTTTTTTGTTGTGGAATAGTGTAAACACGTAATGTTCACGTGTTAATACAAACAAATATGTTTACGTGATAAATGGATGTTTTGTTATGTTTTCTTTCGAATTGTTAACTAATAATTGTACTGCATTACGCCTAATTCAATTCATCAAGCACACGTGGACGCGTTACACATCTGAATTGAAACCGTCGTATAACCGAAACAGTACGTTTCCGGACGTGTGTTCCTCTTCAAAGTATTACGTACTCATTTCCCTCTACAAGCCGTAGAAGTTTGTGGTGGGAATTTCCGAACACCCTGTAAATGACACGCTTATGCCTGCGAAGCTGCAAGAAAAAATCTGGTGCATAATATTGACTTCCGCACTGAAATTTCTACTACAGACTAATCCCACCGTCCAGTCTGCTAGCCACCCCCATAAAAAGCACGCTGGTCGCTTAGGCGTGCCGTAAATGTTGTGGACCCGGTACCCTATGGTCACGTGACCTTGCACCGCTGGCGTGGCTGTGAAGAGAACTTAGCTGGAGTATTCTGTCACTGAAGTAAGATGGGTTGACGTGCAGGCGTGACAGAATGGCAATGGAGCTATCGTGCAGAAGCGTGCCCGTAGCCACACCTTGAACAAATTTGCTTGATTTGTTGCTATATCAACGCTCGATGTACATCGTTTCTACGGCAGTGACGCGAGAACAGCGACCGGAGACGAGTGTCACGTCTTGTCTGTTGTAATCGGTTTCAAAACCCACAGGAACTGCTGCTGTCAGCCAATGGTCAGTCTCAACCAGTTTCCGAGCGAATACTGCACTCACGTGGATTTTGGTGTCGGGTGTGTCGCTGTTCACATCAGCACATAAAGCTGCTCGTCTCCAGAGGGACAAACAACAGAGGAACTAAGGCAGCAGCTGGTTGCAGGCGTGCGCTCTACTCCATCTGTTCACGACTTGGCCTCTTTTCAAATAAGCGAACGCGTCGAGTGCTCGGACGGCCCAATGAGCCTTTTAAACTGCAGTGTGTGGAGTGTTCAGTTCAGGCCAGAGTTGTTCTGAGATCAATAACATTCTTCTGCGTCTGTGACCGCACTGTTTACGTCTTTGGGACTCGTCACTGAAGACAATTCTACTTCAGTCAATGAGATTACATGCCCAAGACATCTCCGGTGAAGCCCCGGACAATGGTAGGATACCAACCTGACAGTCGCTCGCCATAAACCTGGAGTGATAACCTCAGGTGCCATTTCCTTTGCTTCTCATTCACAGCGTCCTTACAGCACAGCGGTACGTCAACATTATTCTACACCCCGTTCTGTTGCCCTTCATGGCAAGTTACCCACTTTATTACATTTCAGCAATGCCCGCCTACAAACGGAGAGAGCTTCTACTGCTTGTCTTCGTGCTTGGCAAACGCTACCTTGTCCAATTGAGAAACTGAGAACGCTTGCTGCATTATGGGTAAGGCCCTCCAAGCTGATACGGATTTTGACGTTCTACCTCACCAAATAGACAGAATTTGGGACTCAGGAGGACTTCCGACAACTCACTCAATCATGCCAAACCGAATAAGTGCTTACTTAAGAGCCAAAGGGGGATCAACGTGTTATTGACTTGCTCAATCGCTGAAAATCATTCTCTTGAATAAATCATCCAATTGTTCTGAAACTGTAATCATTTGTTTGTCTGTACATGTACATCACGTCTCTCGATTTCTGTCCCATTTGAATAATTCCTTCGTGTTGTGTCTTTTTTTTGTCGTTGAGTGCACTTGTTTTGTTCACGCTTTTGCGAGAGTAAAATTTAACGTGGCATTTGTTTTGGCTATTGCGGCAGGCCCACAGACCCACCCACGCTTTATGCATTACAGTAGTGCGACAGTGACAAGGAAACTATAAAAGTCAGCGAGAGGGATAGCAAGGTCAACACTAAGAACTATCATGTTTTAAGTCACCATCAAGACCCTACAAACTGAATGCAACAATGACTCTATAGCCAAGAACACAACCAGCTTCCAGAACTGATACATATAAAATCCATGGTAGTGCATTTAAAACTAGATATATTTGCGACGCAGCAATGCTACTCTCCAATTTATACTGAAGATAGTGTAGAGTACATACAGGGTGACAGTTATTGAACTATATGAAATAAAACCGTCATAACTTCTGAACGGTTTGCGTTAGGACGTTCATACTACATGTTTGGCCGCGGGCCGTGACGGGAATTAGTATGCGCAGTATGGTTTGGTTAGCAACGAAGCCCACTTTCATTTGGATGGGTTTGTCAATAAGCAAAATTGGCGCATTTGGGGGACTGAGAATCCGCATTTAACAATCGACAAGTCTCTTCACCCTCACTGGGTGACTGTGTGGTGTGCAATGTTCAGTCCGGAATAATCGGTGCGATATTCCTTGATGGCACGGTGACTACCGAACGGTACGTGAAGGTTTTGGAAGATGATTTTAACCCTATTATCCAAAGTGACCCTGATTTCGACAAGATGTGGTTCATGCAAGACGGAGCTCGACCCCATCGAATCAGGAGAGTGTTTGATGTCCTGGAGGAGCACTTTAGGGACCACATTCTGGCTCTGCGGTACCCAGAGGCCACTGACATGGGCCTCGATTGGCCGCCATATTCTCCAGATCTGAACACATGTGATTCCTTTTTGTGGGGCTATATTAAAGACAAGGTGTACAGCAATAACCCCAAAACCATTTCTGAGCTGAAAACAGCCGTTCAAGAGGTCATCGGCAACATCGATGTTCCGACACTTCAGCGAGACATGCAGAACTTCGCTATTCGTCTGCGCCACATATCGCCCATGATGGCAGGCATATCGAACATGTCATAACCTAAATCCGAGTATCTGTTAGTGACGTTTACATGTTGAATAAATTGTGTGTACGCCGTAGTTCGTAACTAATTTATGTTTCATTCATATACTTCAATAATTGTCACCCTGTATATAAATTTTAACTCAAAACTTGTTCTCCTGGTCATTACATTGCCCAGAGGGATTTCTCTGTCGTTTTGTGATAGATGTTTCGCCTAGCAGACGCAAGTAATATGAGCTGCAATACACTCCTGTTACCATAAGTGTTGGAATGTGCGGACAGAACGAAACTAATGGAACAGTACTGTATATGACACTTTCTAACATCATCCAGTATAGAAGTAGTGTGAACTTGAAAAGTGCACGGGGTATCTCCGTTGTCCAAGAGCTCTTCATTGACGCCTCGATCAATTGAGTCTTGTTGGAAGTCCATATTTGTTCTGTTGGCGACGATCCGCGATGGTATTGGGGCTTTGGTTGTGGTTGATGGAAGCAAATGGAAGTGAAATCGATTCAGTAACGAATGGAGGCAGAAAGGTGAGCAAGTCTGTTTTTTGAAATTTAAGAACAATGATTTTCCATGCGGCAGAACAGTCGTTTTTAAACTGAAAATGGTGTCGCCACTGCCACCCTATTGTACCTAACCACACTGATTCAGGGTATGAGAGGTTACGGAGAATGCCAGGTCTTCTCGTAGCACGGTTGTCCATCCCTTTGCCAGTCAGTTCCTCCACGAATAGTGCTGGTCAGCCGATCTGCCTCTCCGGCGCTCCCCGGTTTGGCGGTTCTCGGCTCTCCGACTGGTCTGCGACTCTGCAGCTGTCCACTGTAGTCCCTGAGCACCGTCTGGGAGCGGATGCAGCGATCGGCGGAATGTGATATGCTCCTCAATTCGCACCTTCTTACTTTTCCGTGGTCTGTCGTTTCCATATGGAAGATGCACAAATGATTTACTGTCAGCGGCTCATTTACCACCGCTTTCCCATCACTAAGCAGAAATTGATGAAGAGCGGATACACTCAGACTCAGTGCACAGTTTGACTGTCATATGAAGCTGTTTCTTACGAGAGTCGCTTCGTAATACAAGTGAAGTCTACTCACACCACGTAAAACTCGCCGCGTGTGTGCGTTCAACGCTTATATGCTTTCTATATCTACGTTTACATCCACATAATGACTCTGCA
Source organism: Schistocerca nitens (assembly GCF_023898315.1). NCBI lineage: Eukaryota > Metazoa > Arthropoda > Insecta > Orthoptera > Acrididae > Schistocerca > Schistocerca nitens. The sequence goes on along the minus strand of NC_064620.1, from coordinate 117,975,136 downwards.
ATTCACACTTACGTGGCTGGCAGAGGTTTCATGGAATTATCTTCAAACTATTTCTCTCTAAGAGGGCGTGGGAAATATGAACACTTAGATCTTTTTGTACGAGCTCTGATTTCTCTTATTTTAATATGATGATCAATTCTCCCTATGCAGGTCGGTATCAAAATATATTTTCGCGGTCGGAGGAGAATGTTGCAGACTAAAATTTTGTGAAAACATTTTGTAGCAACTAAATAAGCCATGCTGTTGTTGTTGTTGTCTTCAGTTCTGAGACTGGTTTGATTCAGCTCTCCATGCTACTCTATCCTGTGCAAGCTTCTTCATCTCCCAGTACTTACTGCAACCTACATCCTTCTGAATCTACTTAGTGTATTCATCTCTTGGTCTCCCTCTACGATTTTTACCCTCCACGCTGCCCTCCAATGCTAAATTTGTGATCCCTTGATGCCTCAGAACATGTCCTACCAACCGGTCCCTTCTTCTTGTCAAGTTGTGCCACAAACTCCCCTTTTCCCCAATTCTATTCAATTCCTCCTCATTAGTTATGTGATCTACCCATCTAATCTTCAGCATTCTTCTGTGGCACCACATTTCGAAAGCTTCTATTCTCTTCTTGTCCAAACTATTTATCGTTCATGTTTCACTTCCATACATGGCTACACTCCATACAAATACTTTCAGAAACGACTTCCTAACACTTAAATCTATACTCGATGTTAACAAATTTCTCTTCTTCAGAAATGCTTTCCTTGCCATTGTCAGTCTACATTTTATATCCTCTCTACTTCGACCATCATCAGTTATTTTGCTCCCCAAACAGCAAAACTCCTTTACTACTTTGTCTCATTTCCTAATCTAATTCCCTCAGCATCACCCGACTTAATTCGACTACATTCCATTATCCTCGTTTTGATTTTGTTGTTGTTCATCTTATATCCTCCTTTCAAGACACTGTCCATTCCGTTCAACTGCTCTTCCAAGTCCTTTGCTGTCTCTGACAGAATTACAGTGTCATCGGCGAACCTCAAAGTTTTTATTTCTTCTCCATGGATTTTAATACCTACTCCGAATTTTTCTTTTCTTTCCTTTACTTCTTGCTCAATATACAGATTGAATAACATCGGGGACAGGCTACAACCCTGTCTCACTCCCTTCCCAACCGCTGCTTCCCTTTCATGCCCCTCGACTCTTATAAATGTCACCTGGTTTCTGTACAAATTGTAAATAGCCTTTCGCTCCCTGTATTTTACCCCTGACACCTTCAGAATTTGAAAGAGACTATTCCAGTCAACATTGTCAAAAGATTTCTCTAAGTCTACAAATGCTAGAAATGTAGGTTTGTCTTTCCTTAAGCTATTTTCTAAGATAAATCGTAGGGTCAGTATTGCCTCACGTGTTCCAACATTTCTGCGGAATCCAAACTGATCTTCGCCGAGGTCGGCTTCTACCAGTTTTTCCATTCGTCTCTAAAGAATACGCGTTAGTATTTTGCAGCTGTGACTTATTAAACTGATAGTTCGGTAATTTTCACATCTGTCAACACCTGCTTTCTTTGGGATTGGAATTATTATATAACTAAGCCTTAGTTTTAATTATTGCCATTCCAACTCGCGTTTCATATCCGTGACACTCTCTCCCCTATTTTGCGATAATACAAAACGAGTTGCCTTTCTTTGAACTTTTTCGGTGTTCTCCGGCAATCATATTTGATGCAGATCCCGCGCTGCACACCAATAGTCGAGAAGAGGGTGGACAAGTGCAGTGTAGCAATCTCTTTAGTAAACCTGTTGCATCTTCTAAGTGTTTTGACACTTAGTCTCTGGTTTGCTTTACCCACAACATTATCGACGTGGTCGTTTCAATTGAAGTTATTTGTAATTGTAGTTCCTAGTTATTTAGTTGAAGTTACAGTCTTTAGATTTGTATGACTTATCGTGTAACCGAAATTTAACGGATTCGTTTTCGTACCTATGTGGATGACCTCACACTTTTTATTATTTGGGATCAACTTTCATTTTTCGCACGATATCTTGCCTAAAACATTTTCCCAATGGTTTTGACCTTCTGACGACTTTATTAGACGGTAAATGACAGCATCAGCCCCAAATAATCTAAGATGGCTGCTCAAATTATATTCTAAACCATTTATGTCGATTAGGAACAGCAGAGGGCCTGCACCACGTAAAACTCGCCGCGTGTGTGCGTTCAACGCTTATATGCTTTCTATATCTACGTTTACATCCACATAATGACTCTGCAATTCACACTTACGTGGCTGGCAGAGGTTTCATGGAACTATCTTCAAACTATTTCTCTCTAAGAGGGCGTGGGAAAAATGAACACTTAGATCTTTTTGTACGAGCTCTGATTTCTCTTATTTTAATATGATGATCAATTCTCCCTATGCAGGTCGGTATCAAAATATATTTTCGCGGTCGGAGGAGAATGTTGCAGACTAAAATTTTGTGAAAACATTTTGTAGCAACTAAATAAGCCATGCTGTTGTTGTTGTTGTCTTCAGTTCTGAGACTGGTTTGATTCAGCTCTCCATGCTACTCTATCCTGTGCAAGCTTCTTCATCTCCCAGTACTTACTGCAACCTACATCCTTCTGAATCTGCTTAGTGTATTCATCTCTTGGTCTCCCTCTACGATTTTTACCCTCCACGCTGCCCTCCAATGCTAAATTTGTGATCCCTTGATGCCTCAGAACATGTCCTACCAACCGGTCCCTTCTTCTTGTCAAGTTGTGCCACAAACTCCTCTTTTCCCCAATTCTATTCAATTCCTCCTCATTAGTTATGTGATCTACCCATCTAATCTTCAGCATTCTTCTGTAGCACCACATTTCGAAAGCTTCTATTCTCTTCTTGTCCAAACTATTTATCGTTCATGTTTCACTTCCATACATCGCTACACTCCATACAAATACTTTCAGAAACGACTTCCTAACACTTAAATCTATACTCGATGTTAACAAATTTCTCTTCTTCAGAAATGCTTTCCTTGCCATTGTCAGTCTACATTTTATATCCTCTCTACTTCGACCATCATCAGTTATTTTGCTCCCCAAACAGCAAAACTCCTTTACTACTTTGTCTCATTTCCTAATCTAATTCCCTCAGCATCACCCGACTTAATTCGACTACATTCCATTATCCTCGTTTTGATTTTGTTGTTGTTCATCTTATATCCTCCTTTCAAGACACTGTCCATTCCGTTCAACTGCTCTTCCAAGTCCTTTGCTGTCTCTGACAGAATTACAGTGTCATCGGCGAACCTCAAAGTTTTTATTTCTTCTCCATGGATTTTAATACCTACTCCGAATTTTTCTTTTCTTTCCTTTACTTCTTGCTCAATATACAGATTGAATAACATCGGGGACAGGCTACAACCCTGTCTCACTCCCTTCCCAACCGCTGCTTCCCTTTCATGCCCCTCGACTCTTATAAATGTCACCTGGTTTCTGTACAAATTGTAAATAGCCTTTCGCTCCCTGTATTTTACCCCTGACACCTTCAGAATTTGAAAGAGACTATTCCAGTCAACATTGTCAAAAGATTTCTCTAAGTCTACAAATGCTAGAAATGTAGGTTTGTCTTTCCTTAAGCTATTTTCTAAGATAAATCGTAGGGTCAGTATTGCCTCACGTGTTCCAACATTTCTGCGGAATCCAAACTGATCTTCGCCGAGGTCGGCTTCTACCAGTTTTTCCATTCGTCTCTAAAGAATACGCGTTAGTATTTTGCAGCTGTGACTTATTAAACTGATAGTTCGGTAATTTTCACATCTGTCAACACCTGCTTTCTTTGGGATTGGAATTATTATATAACTAAGCCTTAGTTTTAATTATTGCCATTCCAACTCGCGTTTCATATCCGTGACACTCTCTCCCCTATTTTGCGATAATACAAAACGAGTTGCCTTTCTTTGAACTTTTTCGGTGTTCTCCGGCAATCATATTTGATGCAGATCCCGCGCTGCACACCAATAGTCGAGAAGAGGGTGGACAAGTGCAGTGTAGCAATCTCTTTAGTAAACCTGTTGCATCTTCTAAGTGTTTTGACACTTAGTCTCTGGTTTGCTTTACCCACAACATTATCGACGTGGTCGTTTCAATTGAAGTTATTTGTAATTGTAGTTCCTAGTTATTTAGTTGAAGTTACAGTCTTTAGATTTGTATGACTTATCGTGTAACCGAAATTTAACGGATTCGTTTTCGTACCTATGTGGATGACCTCACACTTTTTATTATTTTTGATCAACTTTCATTTTTCGCACGATATCTTGCCTAAAACATTTTCCCAATGGTTTTGACCTTCTGACGACTTTATTAGACGGTAAATGACAGCATCAGCCCCAAATAATCTAAGATGGCTGCTCAAATTATATTCTAAACCATTTATGTCGATTAGGAACAGCAGAGGGCCTGCACCACTTCCATGGAGAACGCCAGGCATCACTTCTGTTTTATTCGATGACTTTTCGTAAGTTACTACGAACTGTAACCCTTCTGACAGGATGTCAAGAATCCAGTCACACAACTGAGACGATAATCCAAGTTAGTTAGAAGCCGCTTATGAGGAACGCTATCAAAAGTCTTTTGGAATTCCGGAAGTACGGAATCAATCTCCTGTCGATATCACCCATTAGTTAGTGAGAGTAAAGAGCTAGTTGTCTTTAACAAGGGCGACATTTTCTAAATCCGTGCTGACTGGGTGTTAGTATGTCGCTTTATTTGAGTCAATTCACAATGTTTGAACACAGTACACTGAGAGGATAAAAGTAATGGGATACCTCCTAATATAGTGTCGGACCTTCTTTCCCTCGGCGTAGTGCAGCAAATCGACGTGACATGGGCTCAACAAGTCGTTGGAAGTCCCCTGCAGAAATAGTGAGCCGTGCTGCCTCTGCAGCTGTCTATATTCGCGAAAGCGTTGCCGGTGCAAGAGTTTGTACACGAACTGACCTATCGATTATGTCCCATAAGTATTCGGTGGGATTCATGTCGGGCAATCTGGCTGGCCAAATCATTCCCTCGAATTGTCTCGAATGTTTGTCGGACTCGTGAATAATTGTGGCTTGGTGACATGACGCACTGATATCCGTAAAAATTCCATCGTTGTGTGGGAACATGACGTCCATGAATGGCTGGGAATGGTCTCCAAGTAGCCGAGCATCACCGTTTCCAATCAGTTATCGGATCAGATGGAACAAAAGACCTAGTCTATTCCATGTATACACAGTCCACACCACTATGGAGCCACCACCAACTTGCACAGTGCCTGGTCGCAGAATCGTCTGACCTTTGATTCAGACCCTCCATTTGGCTCTGTACCAAAAGTCCGCAATTCGTCCAGTCGACGATGCTACAGATTTCAAGCTATGCCTTCATCCCGCAAGAAAAACTGGCAGTCTTTATCATTTCAGATAGTTGCCCAAACCTAGAGAGAACTTCTTCTGACCCAAAGTAATAGACACATCATTAGTGCCGATATGAGCCACCACCTGCAATTCGCTGCACCTTGTGCTCTTCATGGCATCCAGAACGGCCCATTCATTATCTGGAATTAGTCGCCTTAGTATTGATACAAAACGCACACTCTACTTCTTCCTCTTCTTGGCAGCCTTATTCCCAAGGGCCCCCATTGCGCCCCTAACACTATAGGTCCCAACTACCAGTAATCCCACCCTCTGTAAATGCCCAGATACTGCAGGCCCAGAGGCGTCCTCTGAGAAAGACCAAGTAAATGCATCTGGCTAAGCATCACTTTCAACCACAGACAGCGCCTGAAACTTGACTGTCAGGCGACCTTGGGATCCCCTTCGATCTGCTCCCCACAAAGGCTTTTGCTGCCTGCCATACCTCGGAACGATCTCCCACTCGATCACAGGTGAGAGGTAAACTTCAGTGCCGTCTGTAACCAGGGCAGCCGCTGTAGTGGGCTGATCAGGCGACTTGTGGGACCTGCTGGAGGTTTCTCGGACCAGGTCCAGCACCTCACACTAATGCCCAGCCTATAGATGCGTGACTGAAGCCAACACTGCTGTGAGCACGGGTCACTGGCCCAGCCTGCATTCGAACACACCAAACACAGTCCTTATTCATACTAAAGACGGTGGTATTTATATACCAAAAATTAAAAGGTTGTCTAACATTCTGCGTGGTGTCTGTTTGTTCTATATCGTGTCTCCCTACCACTTTTGCACAACGACGCTCTGAGCGTGTTTTTTAGGGAATTGACCAGTTTGAACCTGGGACCTGTTGCTGGTAAGGAGACGCCAGACCACACATGACATGTAGAATTCAGAAGAGTTCAGTGAGTCTAGCGATGATATAACCAAATGCTTAATGATTTCAGTGTCAGCTCCACTGCACTCCCTGTAAAAGAATCTTAATACTAACTAAATTTAGTGGAAGGGGTTCAAGGCTTTCCTATTTTTAGTTAGCTGGTAAAATAACGTCGAAAAAGCAGTTAAGTTTACCATTGGAAATTTTATTCTACTCACAAAACATCGTTTATAAATTGCACTATTGATAAAAGGAAATGTTTTAATACAGGGTGGTAAAAACCAACTGCGTTCAACAAAAATGTGAACGAATATTCCCTGAATGGGTTTCCAAGTTCTACAATGGATTGAAGGATGACCTATGCCATATCACATCAATAATCTAGGTTTAAATTAAGTTTCACAAAAGAGCAAACTATCAAAATGGTCTACAGTGACCCTCAATTATCTTTAATTACTTATCTAACTTGTCATAAATTACAGTGGCTGATGTGGCTTCTCAATAACTATATAACAGAAAAATCATCGCGTTTCAGATTTGTACTTCAAGTGGCAAATGTGGACACCATGAGCTTTTTGACGATCGACACTAGTATTACGCAAAAAGGGGATGTAACAGATGAGACTTCTGCAGTTCTGAGTGAAGCCTTATGTGCTCAAAAATGCGGCATCGCATGCGTTTATTACCTTGTCGGTGTTCGTCAGGGGGCGGCGGGCAGCACAGCTCCGCTCACCTCGCTGTCTCAGAAGCAACTCTTCTCTAACTTCTCCTTACTACAATTTACCGAAGTTGGTTTAAAAAAAAAACTATCTGGCTGTGTTTTCATCTGACCAATCAGGGTCTCAATGTTAACCTTAAGCTCTGCCTACAAAAATTCTGTCTATCCAATGAGAAACGTTATACTTTTCGTGGTGGGGCAATGTTTTTTTAAAGTTTGCTACGTAACAGAGACGCAAAAAAGTCTCACGCTAAAACTTGCAGCTGGTGTGGTCCTTTTAGCGTTATCGTAAGATCTATACTGTTCTTCTGGAGGGCTCTATCTTTTAACATAGGCTGGGGGGGTGGTCCCGACGTAACAGAGACGCGAAAAAGTCTCACGCTAAAATTTGCGGGTGGTGTAGCCCTTTTTGTGTTATCGTAAGATCTATACTGTTCTTCTGGAGGGCTCTAGCTTTTAACATTGGCTGGGGGGTGGTCCTAACGTAACAGAGACGCGAAAAAGTCTCACGCTAAAACTTGCGGGTGGTGTGGCCCGAGCGGTTCTGGCGCTACAGTCTGGAACCGTGCGACCGCTACGGTCGCAGGTTCGAATCCTGCCTCGGGCATGGATGTGTGTGTTGTCCTTAGGTTAGTTAGGTTTAAGTAGTTCTAAGTTCTAGGGGACTTATGACCTCAGCAGTTGAGTCCCGCCGGCCGAAGTGGCCGTGCGGTTAAAGGCGCTGCAGTCTGGAACCGCAAGACCGCTACGGTCGCAGGTTCGAATCCTGCCTCGGGCATGGATGTTTGTGATGTCCTTAGGTTAGTTAGGTTTAACTAGTTCTAAGTTCTAGGGGACTAATAACCTCAGCAGTTGAGTCCCATAGTGCTCAGAGCCATTTAGTTGAGTCCCATAGTGCTCAGAGCCATTTGAACCATTTTTTTGGTGTGGCCCTTTTTGTGTTATCGTAAGATCTATACTGTTCTTCTGGAGGGCTCTAGCTTTTAACATTGGCTGGAGGGTGGTCTTGACGTAACAGAGACGCGAAAAAGTCTCACGCTAAAACTTGGGGGTGGTGTGGTGCTAGCGGTTAGCTGGCGACGTGGGTGTCCGTCCGTCCCTTATCGTAGGGCCTTCCAGCTTAACACGGTTCTGCTCTCGGCTTCTGTTCTCGTTCTCCCCTCGGAACTGCGTCTGTCTCACGGTGGGAAGGTATGACATGCATTTAGGCATTCTTGTGTTAGTCTACGGTATTCCATTTGCTCACTCGTTACTCGTATTACTTTGGTTAATTTAATGTCACGATTTATTCGGAGCTATGTGACATACTACTGGATTTGCTTATCATGTCAGGGTTTTCATGGAAGGTGTTGGATTTGCCTGACACCTTACAATTGCAACTGTGCATAGTAAACACACAAACGTGAAAGCAATTTACGAATTAAAATAGTAATCACACAGGTAAATGAAAATGAATCACTTCTGTGTGAAACTCATAAAAATAATGCAGAAAGTGACGCTGTGGACCAGCTGTAACAAGAGCTGCCGCCTTACTTCTACAGCAGAAAACGAACAATTCCCTACTCGAATCTGATCATTAGTTAAAAGCAACTGGTGTTACAATTTGTTTAATCATGTGACTTTTTTTCAGTTCCTTGTGATCCAGTGAGTCACATCATAAGTAAAGGTGACTAGTTATATTTCATATTATGTCAGAAATAGAAGTACCGGTATTCTGATTGTCTGTTTTCCCAATGTATGTAACATAAGCTTTTCAAAGTATTGGCCGATACACGGTTTTATTGATTTGCCACTGGTCAGTGTAATTTAAAGTTTTATTTATTTTGGTGTTCACATTTCATCTGATATCTAGGGGATAAAACACCTCTTATTGGGTCGTGGACAAATTAACACGCACACATCTTGGGAGATGGATTTTAGCTGTCCGCTTAATACCCACTGACACAAACAGAAGAGAGACATGTAGACTAGGAGACACCATTGGCCCAGTGGGATCTGTGGCATCGAGTCGTCTTAAGTTCTGCTGGAACAGCGCAGTTGGTGAAGCCTTGCCCGCGAAGGGGAATATTGTAGGTTCGACTCCTGGTCAGCAAGTCTCATGCAGTGTGCCTTTGAAATCTGCAGTGTCACGCAGTCCAGCCTCATGTAATCCGTCCCTACCTACGGAGAACTGTGTGTCGAAACGGAGCGTTACTTCATTTTGGGAATGAAGGCGACCGTAGGTAGATCACTCCACCCACTTAAATGAAGCTACTGCGAACTCCACGGGAAACTTAAAACAGCATCGCGGGGAGGAGATTTGAACTTTGCTGTTCCCAGTGTCTTAACCATTACACCACTTCGCCCGATACATAGATGAAAAGTCTAAGGCATCTAAAGAAAACGACTGGTTGGAAAAAATAACTTGAATAACTGAAACGGATGTTTCTGAAAGAAAGTAGCTCAGTTGTTACGCATACAAAGCTTTAGTCGCCAAACAGACTTCAAATTGCGGCTATAATTTCATCACTGTTGGTGACTCAAGCGGACTTCCATAAGAGTCATTTCAAAGGAAAAGAGATGATGAGTTACCCGATGCGTGGTATTTGATTATTCGAGGAACGTAAGCAGCAGTTTCGCAAGATGGTGTAAGTCCAGCTCGCACGATATCTCTGCCTGGAGCGGATGACTAGGAAGTTATCGAGTTACTACGAGTTTATTTTCCTCTTAGATGACGCATTATTTTTGCTGTTTTTTTACGTCCATTGAACAACGAAGACACGCCGTTAGAGACGAAGTACTTTTTTCCTACAAATGTGATCTTCAAACGAATAAAGCGCGAAAGCAGCTAAGAAAGTTTCGCAGCCTCTGTTTTTAATTATCTACCGGAACTTGTCAGTCTAGTCAGTGGTTGTAAGCGGAACAGAGTGACGAGTTTTTACGCGCGTCCTTAGAACACTTCGGAATACGGAGTCAGCGTCGCTGTACAGAGAAAAGTCGGTCCTGGCTGTGTCTGCGCCGTCTGGCTGACTGTACCGGCGAGTTCTGGTGCAGTGCGCCGTGGTCTGTGTACTGTTCAGGCCGATACATCACCATCTATACTGATGCGAGAAGAGGTTTAAGTTTTTCCTGTGATCATCAGTTTAGCCGGCCTCTCACGTTATCCCAGCTGTCTTCTTTCCGTCCAACTTTGAACCAATATATCTGTCACACTGTCCTCACACCTGACTCCTTCTGTTTCTTTTTCCTTTGATCTCATTTGCTAACCTTATCCGTTTCTCTCTTCATCTGTTGAATGAACTTCAGATCTGATTCATTCAGCTCCTCGGCCATGCATCTCTGTTGGTATATGTGGCCGAGCGGTTCTAGGCGCTTCAGTCCGGAACCGCGCTGCTGCTACGGTCACAGGTTCGAATCCTGCCTCGGGCATGGATGTGTGTGATGTCCTTAGGTTAGTTAGGTTTAAGTAGTTCTAAGTCTAGGGGACTGATGACCTCAGATGTTAAGCCCATAGTACTTAGAGCCATTTGAATTTTCTGTTGGTGTGTCACTCACATTCGAAGGGAATGTTACGAGAAAATGCCTTATCAGAATGTTAACAAGGCTGTCACGATTATCATACCATATAACAGTAGCGGCATCCCCGATTCTTTGGGGATTCGTTCTCCAAAGTACAAAACAAAAAAATGGCTGTGAGCACTATGGGACTTAACATCTATGGTCATCAGTCCCCTAGAACTTAGAACTACTTAAACCTAACTAACCTAAGGACAGCACACAACACCCAGTCATCACGAGGCAGAGAAAAAAGTACAAAACAAATTCAAGTGTCTGAGTACTTTACAGATCAGTTAGTGTGTCAAGTATTTGACGTTAAGCATTTCTTTATGGTTGAAAATGCAAAACCCTGATTATGTCGGTTTTATTAGCGTCGGATTACACACCCATAAACTATGAAGAAGCAAAAAACAAAATTATAAGCGAGGAAAAGCTTAGGAAATGAAATGATAATTAAATCAAGACCCTACGCTGGCTACTGGCCTTGACATACATCAACGGGGTTAGATGAAAATGTGTGCCCCGACCAGGACTCGAACCCGGGATCTCATGCTTACTTGGCAGACGCTCTATCCATCTTTTTTTTTTTTTTTTTTTTTTTTTTCTTTGTTCGGTATTGTTCGTTGCGTTTGGTCTGGGCGAAGCTCACAAGACATCCGTTCAAGCTGATCGTTGATTCCTTTACTCAGTTTTTTTTATTACAGAGGGCGAGCAGCCCTCTGACCGAACACGCTGAGCTACCGTACCGGCTACCCATCTGAGCCACCGAGGGCACAGAGGATAGTGCGACTGCAGGGACTTATCCCTTGCACGCTCCCTGTGAGACCCACATTCCCAACTTAATGTCCACATACTTCATTCGTAGTGCCCCTGCCCATTACACTCATTACTCGCGGCGGACAATCTTACCGAGTCGGCAATGCGTGTGCAGCCGCTCAGAAGAAGAAGGTCAATGGCTGGTTAGCCTTAACTGTATGAAGCTGGTGTCTGTTCTTTCGGACGGTTCGAAATTATGTCTGCTGGAAGTCGCTCACTGCTTATCTGACAGTGGATGATTACAGACTGGGTAATTCGCGCTCATTTTACTAAAAGAAAGTTTTTGACGCAGCTTAATGTTTACGACGTTGTGTGTCTTGAACTGTCCATCGTACAGTGCTATAATCTGGCAGGTAGAGTCATTGGTATATGTGGATACTGTCTGCAAAATATTTTGTGAATGTACTCAGTAGTAAAGAAGTAATAAAATAAAACGTCACCACTGATGCTGAAGTTTAACTGCACGAACACCAGAAACTGAGTCATCGACGAACTTTTCTCCTCGCATTGTTTTTAAGGGGGTGCCAGTGAGAAGAATTGTCTACAAGTTTTGAAATTACGGATATTGCTGGAAGTCGTTAAATGCTCTCATTCTCTGGGTAATTTGCGCGCCGTGCTTTATGCTGCCTCAGGACAGATACTCAGTTGCTAATTTTAATTTCGAATTTTTAAATTCCGTCAATACTTATATGAAATACTGAAAATCAAATCTTTGTTGCCCCTGGGAGCCGTTAAAAAGGAAACCTGTAACTGGATCGGGTACTGGGTGATTGTTTTATCCGTTCATTAACACAGAACGCGCGTGTGTGGATCACAGAGCGGGCTGCCGCCGTCCCAGTGACCATCAGGACGAGGTAGAAGAGATCATGAGACGTACAGAGGACCATAGACAGTAACTGCTTCCCTCGGTACAGGAAAGGAAAAGACTATCGAAAGATAGGTGAATAGAGAAAAAAAGTGTTCCTCCAAAGGAATTAGAGTCGTCTACTTCCGGGCCGACCTGCCTCCGCGGCCGAGGTCGCCTGTGCGATGGCGCTCGACTCGGAGGTAAGCCTGTTCGATTCCTGGTTGGTGGAACATTTTCAGTGCCAGCACTTGTCCAGCAAAGAGGGGGGGGGGGGAGAGGAGATGACGGTGAAGTTCCTTATCCCTAACCTTTGTTCTGAAGTCCTGGATTCAATTCCAAACCTCACCGCAGTGTCTCATGAAATGAGGGTAAGTAACGTTGTTGACGGATAGTGATGGTGATCAGTCCGTTGTAGGTACAAAAAAATGGTTCAAATGGCTCTGAGCACTATGAGACTTAACTTCTGAGTTCATCAGTCCCCTAGAACGTAGAACTACTTAAACCTATCTAACCTAAGGACATCGCACACATCCATGCCCGAGGCAGGATGGGGCCCCTCCGCGCCCACACCAACGTGGTGACCAAACCAAATGTTCTACTGTCACCTCCGTATAACATGTTAGTTTTTGAATCAGGAGTCACAGGATACGGGCTGGGTAAGATTACTCATTAACATGGTCCATCAGGAGATAGAAAGTGCACGAAACCGATCGAAGGGTAGCGGTTGTAAGGGGAGAGGAAAAAAAGTGCCAAGGCAAGCAACAAGGGAGGCAGGATTCGAACCTGCGACCGTAGTGGTCACGCGGTTCCAGACTGTAGCGCCGAGAACCGCTCGGCCACCCCGGCCGGCCGACGTAGGTACACACTCGGTAACAGGTCGTAGGAAGGCGCTGGCAGAACGACCTCGACTACGTCCTCGCGTAATACAGCGATGCACGATTCCTGCGGCTGCCCACTTAAAGCTCATTCGCCGAGTATGGCACTGTTGACTTCAGACTTCCGGGTCGAAGACCACGTTGTTTGCGCGTGTAAAGGACTTCAGTCTCGGAGCCGGGTTTAGGAGCAAAGCAAAAAACCCAAACTGGGACAACAGTTCCGGGACTGTAGCCGTGGCAATTGCGATTCCGCGGATTCCCGAAGAACGCTCTCACTTTTCTCCGAGAAGTACTATTTATGTCTCCGACCACAGAAAGGGAATACGGGGCAGAGTGTCATTGGCAGCGCCTCAGAATTCGCCAGCTGGCAGTCGTGAGTAATACGGCGAGGACGGAGAGCGGCGCTGAGTGTTTAGGGTACAGGAAGCGCAGGCTGCGGCCCGCTGCCACGCTGAGCGTCAGAGAAGCAAGCGGAAGGCACACACAGCTCCCGCCCCACGCGCGCTGCCGGAGGTCAGAATTTTCCGCGGAAGACCCGTGAGTGTGGCGGCAGAGCGCGTACGCTTTTTACGACGGCCCGCCGCCGCTTTGTGAATGGAGCCGGGCGACCTACTGGCGCCACGTCACTGGCGCGCTCTCGCCGGCCATTCATGCGGGCCCGGCGCGCCTCTGATTCACCGCGCTGGCCGCCTGCCAGCCAGCCAGCCAGCCAGAACGCTCCGCAGTGCCCTATCTCGGGCCCAGCTGCGGGAAACTGACGTGCACGCCGTGGGCGTGCTGCACGCTCTAACGCTGGATAACTGGTGCAACGTGCTCCGATATGGAAAGGTATGCCCTTTCACATACCAGGTCTCGACACACGCAATTTAGGAACACTATCGGACTACATTTTGGCCGGCCGGTGTCGCCGAGCGGTTCTAGGCGCTTCAGTCTGGAACCGCTTGACCGCTACTGTCGCAGGTTCGAATCCTGCCTCGGGCATGGATGTGTGTGATGTCCTTAGGTTAGTTAGGTTTAAGTAGTTCTAAGTTCTAGGGGACTGATGACCTCAGAAGTTAAGTCCCATGGCCAGAGCCATTTGAACCATTTGTTTTTTGACTACATTTTGCAGTAGAAATTAAAATCCATGGATAAGAAATAAAACTTTGAGGTTTGCAGACGACTTTGTAACTGTGGCAGAAAAAAATGGTTCAAATGGCTCTGAGCACTATGGGACTTAACTTCTGAGGTCATCAGTCCCCTAGAACTTAGAACTACTTAAACCTAACTAACCTAAGGACATCGCACACATCCATGCCCGAGGCAGGATTCGAACCTGCGACCGTAGCGGTCGCGCGGTTCCAGACTGAAGCGCCTAGAACCGCTCGGCCACACCGGCCGGCTACAAGGGAAGTGTCCAGGCGTCTCGGAGTGAACCGAAGCGATGTTGTTCGGAAATGGAGGAGATACACAGACCCAGGAATTGTCGATGACATGCCTCACTCAGGTCGGTCAAGGGCTACTACTGCAGTGGAAGACCGCTACCTACGGATTATGGCTCGGAGGAACCCTGACAGCAACGCCACCATGTTGAACAATGCTTTTCGTGTAGCTACAGAACGTCGTGTTAAGACTCAAACTGTGCGCAATAGGCTGCATGATGCGTAATTTCACGCCTGACGTCCATGGCGAGATCCATCTTTGCACCACTACACCATGCAGCGCGGTACAGATGGGTCCAACAACATGCCGAATGGATCACTCAGGATTGGCATCACGTTCTCTTCACCGATGAGTGTCGCATGTGCGTTCAACCAGACAATCGTCGGATGCATGTTTGGAGGCAACCTGGTCAGGCTGAATGCCTTAAACGCATTGTCCAGCGAGAGCAGCGAGGTGGAGGTTCCCTACTGTTTTGGGGTGGCATAATGTGGGGCCGACGTACGCCGCTGGTGGTAATGGAAGGCGCCGTAACGGCTGTACGGTACTTGAATGCCATCCTAGGACAGATAGTGCAACCATATGGCATCATACTGGCGAGGTATTCGTCTTCATGGACGACAATTCGCACCCCCATCGTGCACATCTTGTGAATGACTTCCTTCAGGATAACGACATCACTCGACTAGAGTGGCCAGCATGTTCTCCAGACATGAATCCTGTCAAAAATGGTTGATTATTTTAATGTAGAGGATACATTGTGATTCAATGTCGATTTCAAAAGTGATGGTGCGGTTTAACCAGCTACTGCCCACTTGGTTAGGTAAGAACCCTATTTTGAGTGAACTACTTACAACTGTAACATGAATATCGCCAGAAAAGCAAAGACAAAGATGAGGTTCGTGGGGCAGTCCGATCACTGGACAACGTGTATGAGCGACGGACGGACTGCCCGCCTCTCGGAGGCGACAGACTACAGCCTGCAAAGGGATCTGTTGTTCCTGCGTTTGCTTTTTCTGCACCACCACATATGCCCATAGCTGGCGAGTATGGTAGCAACCTGGGGAGAGGTCCTATTCTTCCAATGTTTTGGAGAGGCACACCGGTGTGGGGGGCCATCAGGAATGACTTCAGATGAGGGCTGGCAGCACTGACGGAAGTGTGACGGCTCAACCGTACGTCATGGACATCCTGCGTCCTCATGTGTTGCTCCTCATCCCGGAGGGTTACCAGATCGACTCTCGACAGAACAGGTGTGTGTTACCAGCTCGGAAGTCAACTCCGCCCACGGTCAGTATCCGGGATAAGGAGGACCAGTTTCTGCAGCTGTGGGCCCACTTGCCTCGGGCTACAAGGGCTTTATGGTACCCTTCCCATCTGAATCACTGCATGCATCCAGACCAGATAGGGTGCAACGTCACAAGTGGGCTCATACTTCCAAGTTGAAAGTTTGACTAGATTTTATAACTTCACACACTGGCTTAACCCGTTAAGTTTGATTCCGTTCCCTCCTCCTCCTCCTCTGCACCCTTCGGCCAGAAATGATCCGTTCCTAGTTTTAAAAAGGTTCAATCATGCTAGCATGTCTGTGTGCGACGACACTACGTTTTGTAAAATTACCAGTTCCAGTGTCTGTAATCCCTCTACATCTACATCTACCTGATTACTCTGCTATTCACAATAAAGGGCCTGGCAGAGGGTTCAATGAACCACCTTCAAGCTGTCTCTCTACCATTCCCCTATCGAACGGCGCCCGGGGAAAATGAGCACTTAAATTTTTCTGTGTGAGCCCTGATCTCTCTTATTTTATCGTGATGATCATTTCTCCCTATGTAGGTGGATGCCAATCGGAGGAGAAAACTGCTGATTGAAATGAAGATCCCGTCACAACGTAAAACGCCTTTGTTTTAATGATTGCCACTCCAATTCACGTATCATGTCTGTGACACTATTTCCCTATTTCGCGATAATACAAAACGAGCCGCCCTTCTTTGTACTTTTGCGATGTCATCCGTCAGTCCCACCTGATGCGGATCCCACACTGCACAGCAATACTCCAGAATAGGACGGGCAAGCGTGGAATAAGCAGTGTCTTTACTAACCTGTTGCACCGTCTAAGTGTTCTGCCAATGAATAGCAGTCTTTCGTTTGCTCTACCGACAACATTGTCTATGTGATCGTTCCAATTTAGGTCATTTGTAATTGTAATCACTAAGTATTTAGTTGAATTTACAGGTTTCAGATTTGTGTGACTTATCGCGTAATCGAAATTTAGCGGATTTCATTTAGTACTCATGTGAATAACTTCACACTTTTCTTTATACAAGGTCAATTGCCACTTTTCGCAACGTACAGATATCTTATCTAAATCATTTTTCAATTCGTTTTGGTCATCTGATGACTTTACAAGATGGTAAATGACAGCATCATCTGCAAACAATCTAAGACTGCTACTCAGATTGTCTCCTATGTCGTTAATATAGATCAGGAACAATAGAGGGCCTATAACACTACCTTGGGGAACGCCGGATATTACTTCTGTTTTACTCTATGACTTTCCGTCTATAACTACAAACTGTGACGTTTCTGACAGTAAATCATGAATTCAGTCCACAACTGAGGCGATATTCCATAGGCACGCAGTTACGCAGTTTGGTTAAAGAAGCTTGTGAGGAACGGTGTAGAATTCTAAAAGTATGGAATCAATTTGACTTCCCCTGTCGATAGCACTCATTACTTCATGAGAATAAAGAGCTACTTGTGTTTTGCAAGAACGATATTTTCTGCATCGGTGATGACTATGTGTCAATAAATCGTTTTCTTCGAGGTACTTCGTAATGTTCGAATACAGTTTATGTTCCAAAACCCTACTTCAGGTCGACGTTAGTGATATGGGCCTGTAATTCAGCGGATTACTCCTACTTCCCTTTTTGTGTATTGGTGTGACTTGAGCAATTTTCCACTCTTTAGGTACGGATCTTGGAGCTGCATCAAACCAGTCTCTAGACTGAAGACCACAACAACAACTTTTCTGTGAGCGAGCGGTTGTATATATTTGCTAAATATGGAGCTATTGTATCAGCGTGCTCTGAAAGGGTCCTGACTGGTATACAATCTGGACCAGAAGCCTTGCCTTTATTAAGTGATTTAAGCTGCTTTGCGACACCGAGGATATCTACTTCTATGTTTCTCATCTTGGCAGTTGTTCTTGATTGGAATTCAGGAATATTTAGTCCGTGTTCTTTGGTGAAGGCGTTTCGGAAAACCGTGTTTAATAACTCTGCTTTAGTGGCACTGTCATCAGTAAATTCACTGTTGTTTTCGCGCAGTGAAGGTATTGATTGCGTCTTGCCGCTGGTGTGCTATATGTATGACCAGATTCTCTTTGGGTTTTCTGCCAGATTTCGAGACAGAGTTTCGTTGTGGAAATTATTAAAAGCATTTCTCATTGAAGTACGCGCTGTATTTCGAACCTCTGCAAAACTTTTCCAGTCTTGGGGATTTTGCGTTCTTTTAAATTTGGCGTGCTTTTTTCACTGCTTCTGCATCAGCGATCTGACCTGTTTTGTGTACCATGGGGGATCAGTACCATCACTTATTAACTTATGTGGTATACAGGGTGTTACAAAAAGGTACGGCCAAACTTTCAGGAAACATTCCTCACACACAAATAAAGAAAAGATGTTATGTGGACATGTGTCAGGAAACGCTTAATTTCCATGTTAGAGCTCATTTTAGTTTCGTCAGTATGTACTGTACTTCCTCGATTCACCGCCATGATTTCATACGGGACACTCTACCTGTGCTGCTAGAACATGTGACTTTAGAAGTACGACACAACATGTGGTTCATGCACGATGGAGCTCCTGCACATTTCAGTCGAAGTGTTCGTACGCTTCTCAACAACAGATTCGGTGACCGATGGATTGGTAGAGACGGACCAATTCCACGGTCTCCACGCTCTCCTGATCTCAACCCTCTTGACTTTCATTTATGGGGACATTTGAAAGCTCTTGTCTACGCAACCCCGGTACCAAATGTAGAGACTCTTGGTGCTCGTATTGTGGACGGCTGTGATACAATACGCCTTTCTCCAGGGCTGCATCAGCGCATCAGGGATTCCATGCGACGGAGGGTGGATGCATGTATCCTCGCTAACGGAGGACATTTTGAACATTTCCTGTAACAAAGTGTTTGAAGTCACGTTGGTACGTTCTGTTGATGTGTGTTTCCATTCCACGATTAATGTGATTTGAAGAGAAGTAATAAAATGAGCTCTAATATGGAAAGTAAGTGTTTCCGGACACATGTCCACATAACATATTTTCCTTCTTTGTATGTGAGGAATGTTTCCTGAAAGTTTGGCCGTACCTTTTTGTAACGCCCTGTATACCTCTCAATTGCTATCGATGCTATCTCTTTGAAATCATTCCATAACTTTTCCACGCGTACATGATCAGATCGGAAGGAGTGAAGGCTGGATTTTGAAAGGCCGGTAAGAGCACTTTTATCAGCTTTTTTAAATAGATGTATTTTGCGTTTCTATTTGATGGTTGTAGGTGTTACGGTATTCAGGCTAGCAACAGCTGCCTTGTGGTCGCTAATCCCTGTATTCGTCACCATACTCACTATTTTTCCATGATTATTTGTTCCTAAGATGTCAAGTATGCTTTCGCAGGCATTTACTCTTCGAGTGAGCTCATGAACTAATTGTTCAAAATAATTTTCTGAGAAAGCATTTAGTACAATTTCGGATGATGTTTTGTGCCTCCCACCGGCTTTAAACGTATAATTTTTCCAGCATATCGAGGGTAGATTGAAGTCATCACCGACTATAATTGTATGAGTGTGGTACCTATTTGAAATGAGACTCAAGTTTTCTTTGAACTGTTCACCAACTATATTTTCTGAGTCGGAGGGTCGGTAAAAAGATCCAATTAATAGTTTAGTCCGATTGTCAAGTAAAACCTCTACCCATACTATTTCGCAGTAACTACCTACTTCAGTTTCACTTGAGGGCAAACTACTTCTAACAGCAATAAATACTCCACCACCAACTGGATTTAATCTAACCTTTCTGAACACAGTTACATCGTTTGAAAAAATTTCGGCTGAACTTACTTCCGGCTTTAGCCAGCTTTCTGTACCTAGAACTATTTGAGATTCATTGCTTTCACAATTTACAACTACAATACCGATCGATTCTACAGCTACGTTACTGTGTTTTACCTGCCCCCTTTTACATGGAAATCCTTTCTGTGGTTCCCTGAGACCCTCTAACCTAAAAAAAAACGCCCAGTCGCTTCCACACAGTCCACTAATTAAACCTACCTAACCTAAGGACATCACACACATCCATGCCCGAGGCAGGATTCGAACCTGCGACCGTAGCGATCGCTCGACTCCAGATTGTAGCGCCTAGAACCGCACGGCCACTCCTACCGGCGAACGCGTAGAAAACTTATCACAAACTCTATTTCGTATGTAAACGCTATAAGTTGCTGATTGGGAATGTTCAAATTTTCAACCTCGACAACCCTCCAAATTCTGCATAATTTATTCGCTAACACTATGCAGAGGATAGATGTATAGATCGTCAGTGACAGAGCACCTTCCTGCTGCTAACAAGGCGAGTATACCGTTCGTTTGTCTCATATTTTTACGAGTTTCCAACAAGAGCGACTTATTTACAGACATCTGTGTAGTTACTAGATTATTTTTGTTATTTCTTGTGTGTTCAAGTGCAACGAAATAAGAAAATCAAATATGTCTCCTCGCTTGTTCAAGAAACCGTATAATGAATGTTTAAAATGGTGATCACCAACTCCAGCATCGAACCATGTATTGCTCTGTGAAAAACATCCATCCTCCCTTGTTATGGCATAAGGATGTAGTGGCAAGGGAATACCCTCCTGAAGTTCACACAAAAAAATTCATCAGAAAGATCAAATATTGTGCAGCAGTCCATATGGTAAGCACTGTGGTGCTGCAAAGAGACCTCCAAAAACTGCAGCCCATATGCTTGCTGGGGATTTCGTTTGGTAACTTCTCGTACGGGAAGCCTGTTGATTTTCAGTAAGTCGGAGGTGGTTACTGGGAGGATAAAAATACCCTCCCTTGTAAAAGCCGACACGCCAGTAAACATCAAGAATTTTGGAAAACTTGTGATAGCAGCAAATTAATGAAGGAACCACAGTGAGAACTGTTGTCTTGGTTCGACGTACGGCTGTCCTATAGCTAGCACCGGTTTGTACTCACCGTGCTAGCAGCCAAATACTCGCGAGATAAACATGCATTGTGTGGAAAATCGCACGTGTTCGTGTTATTAATTGGCAGTCGCATGTTCCGAAACGCCTTCTTCAAATTGGGTGGTGCGTATCCTTTTCTTTGCAAGTACGTGACGCCTGTCACCTGAAATGTTTCCTGTTTACCTTAGTCGACGATCATCGTTGGCGAATGCCGGTTTCGTAAGCATTTTTCTGTTTAGGTATACACTACTGGCCATTAAAATTGCTACACCAAGAAGAAATGCAGATGATAAACGGGTATTCATTGGACAAATATATTTTACTGGAACTGACATGTGATTACATTTTCACGCAGTTTGGGTGCGTAGATCCTGAGAAATCAGTACCCAGAATAACCACCTCTGGCCGTAATAACGGCCTTGATACGCCTGGACATTGAGTCAAACAGAGCTTGGATGGCGTGTACAGGTACAGCTGCCCATGCAGCTTCAACACGATACCACAGCTGATCAAGAGTAGTGACTGGCGTATTGTGACTAGCCAGTTGCTCGGCCACCATTGACCACACGTTTTCAAATTGTGAGAGATATGGAGAATGTGCCGGACACGGCAGCAGTCGAACATTTTCTGTATCCAGAAAGACCCGTACAGGACCTGCAACATGCGGTAGTGCATTATCCTGCTGAAATGTAGGGTTTTGCAGGGATCGAATAAAGGGTAGAGCCACGGTCGTAACACATCTGAACTGTAACGTCCACTGTTCAAAGCGCCGTCAATGCGAACAAGAGGTGACCGAGACGTGTAACTAATGGCACCCCATGCCATCACGCCGGGTGATACGCCAGTATGGCGATGACGAATACACGCTTCCAATGTGCGTTCACCGCGATGTCGCCAAACACGGATGCGACCATCATCCAGAACCTGAATTTATGCGAAAAAATGACGTTTTGCCGTTCGTGCACTAAGGTTCGTCGTTGAGTACACCATCGCAGGCGCTCCTGTCTGTGATGCAGCGTCAAGGGTAACCGCAGCCATGGTCTCCGAGCTGATAGTCCATGCTGCTGGAAACGTCGTCGAACTGTTCGTGCAGATGGTTGTTGTCTTGCAAAGTCCCCATCTGTTGACTCAGGGATCGAGACGTGGCTGCTCGATCCGTTACAGCAATGCGGATAAGATGCCTGTCATCTCGACTGCTAGTGATACGAGGCCGTTGGGATCCAGCACGGCGTTCCGTATTACCTTTCTGGACCCACCGATTCCATATTCTGCTAACAGTCATTGGATCTCTGCGAGCAGCAATGTCGCGATACGATAAACCGCAATCGCGATAGGCTAAAATCCGACCTTTATCAAAGTCGGAAACGTGATGGTACGCATTTCTCCTCCTTACACGAGGCATCACAACAACGTTTCACCAGGCAACGCCTGCTGTTAGTGTATGAGAAATCGGTTGGAAACTTTCCTCATGTCAGCACGTTGTAGGTGTCGCCAGCTGCGCCAACCTTTTGTGAATGCTCTGAAAAGCTAATCATTTGCATAATACAGCATCTTCTTCCTGTCGGTTAAATTTCACGTCTGTAGCACATCATCTTTGTGGTGTAGCAATTTTAATGGCCAGTAGTGTATTTCCACACTCAACCGGTGCGATGCACTGGAATTAGCACGATCTAATCCATTATGCAAATGCGAATTACCAACTTCTGCAAATTTGTAATTCCGTTCCACTAAGATAGGCTGACGACTCAGGGTGGACTGGGTGTGTGGGCGTATCTCTTCGCCTGCAACATAACATATCGTAACTGGGCGGAAGGGGAAACATCGTAAGGACAGAGAATCAAACTACGTTGTCCAGAGCGCATAGCAGCTAAGAACAGATCTACGTCTTTGACATAACGGGTAGCTGATTTCAGTTCAACCTTGCGGAAGGTAAACAACACTCTGATGAGACCCAGCTACGCTACAGTAAACGTTTCAAGGAAGCAGAGAAACTTGCACGCAACTAGAGGCTTCTAAGTACTAAAGCACGGAAGAGAGCAGAATAATATTTTCGTTTGCTGGTTTTCTCCACCGCGTGACAGATAATTTCCATCTGGGAAACCAGAGTGATTTAGCAGGAAGGTGAGTAATGCGACGGCCTCGATGTTTTTGGAGGCCGAAACCCACTGCAGTGAGAAGTCCGGGTGCGAACGCTTCACCTCGATTCAAGGCCGCTTCACACATGCGACCGCCGCTTTACGGGTACCTGTGACGTAGATCTGTACAAAATCGGCCAGATCTGCAATTAAGGAGTACAGTTGTTGGTTCAGGTAGCAATAGTGATTTAATAAGCGAGGTCACGTTATGGTTAACACAACGGACTCCCAAGAATTCAGGACAGCTGTTCAGATCCTCGTCCGACCATCCATATTTAGATTTTCTGTTGCTCCCCCTTAACCTCTAAATGCAAATACTGGAATGGTTCCAGGAAAAGGACACGGTCAATTTCATCTATGTCCTGCTCCACTCCTAGCTTGTATTCAACCTCTAATGACATCTTGGTCGACAAAATGTTAATCCCAATCATCCTTCCTACCTGAATGAGATTTTCACTCTGCAGCGGAGTGTGCGCTGATATGACTCTTCCCGGCAGATTAAAACTGTGTGCCCGGCCGAGACTCGAACTCGGGACCTTTGCCTTTCGCAGGAGAGCTTCTGTAAAGTTTGGAAGGTAGGAGACGAGATACTGGCAGAAGTAAAGCTGTGAGACCGGGCGTGAGTCGTGCTTCGGTAGCTCAGATGGTAGAGCACTTGCCCGCGAAAGGCAAAGGTCCCGAGTTCGAGTCTCGGTCGGGCACACAGTTTTAATCTGCCAGGAAGTTTCATCCTTCCTACCTAATAATGATTTTTCCGGTAGTGGAGTTGTTTGAATCATAAAAGCGCCAAATATTTCATATTCCCAGGATCCAGAAAAGACAGTGGACCCAATGTTAGAATCAGAATTTAAAAGAGCTCTGGAAGACTTAAAATCAACTAAGGCACAAGGGATGGATAACACTTACAGCTACTGAATTTATTTTTCTATAATGTCATAATAAGGTCAACGAACAAAACAGTTGCCGGTCGCTATGGCCTAGCGGATCTAGGCACTTCAGTCCGGAACCACGCGACTGCTGCGGTCTCAGGTTCGAATCTCGGCTCGGGCATGGATGTGTGTGATGTCCTTAGGTTAGTTAGGTTCAAGTAGTTCTAAGTTCTAGAGGACTGATGACCTCAGATGTTAAGTCCCATGGCGCTCAGAGCCATTTTGAACAAAACAGTTGTTATTTGGCATGATCGAACTGACAGTGTGAGGGTCCTTTGATAGGTACGGTAGAAGCATTAGATCTACAACTTGGCCTCCATTTTGAATTTTGTCAAAGTTCGAGGTTTTACTGTGAAAAGAACTTACGAAAAATTTATGTACTTTCTCCCATCTTTCCGGCAGCATACGAATCCAGCGGCACAAGAACCGGGCGCCTTTTGAATAGATCCATGAGTAGATCCAACTTCGCACTTGTTCACATGACCGGAAGTGCTGGTTAACCAGCACGTGTGCCATTGATCGAAAAAGGTGGCAGTCAGAGGGATGACTGCATGGGGAATACGGCGGGTGAGGTAGGACTTCCCATTTCAACGTTTCCGGGTATGCTTTAGCGGGTTTTTGGGACGTGGTGTCGAGCATTGTCCAGCTACAAAGTCACCTCGTCATGTCTGTTGCTGTATTGTCGACGTTTGTCTTTTTTCTTTCAGTGCTCTGCTCAGTTGCATCAGCTACTTTCTATGGCGATCTCCTGTGATTGTTACCGTCGTTTTTACTAACTTCGAAGACCTTCTCTCTTCCTCCACCATGCCGGTGTTCCACGTCAGAATCACCGTTCTTGAAGCGTTGATGCCATTCTCTGCACGTTCTTTCACAAATAGCTGTCTCACCATAGGTCTTACCCAGCATTTTGTGAGCCTCAGCAGCAGATTTTTTCATGTTGAGGCAGAAAATGTAAACTTCTCCCAAATGACGAGAATTGGGCTCGTAAGTTTACATATGCAATCGAGAATAACTTTATGATGGAACCACGAATCAACTAACAGTAGTCAACAGTGGTTTTGTTACAGACAAAGTAATATAAAACTTAATTCTATATTGTAATGTGACATAAATTGTGAAATCAGAATGTGTCCATCACGTCAGAATTATAGTTATGACCTGCAAGTTATATAACATATTGAATTTACTGTATAATTTTTAAGTGCTTTGTGTTTGAAAGGAGTGTGATAAAAGTTAGTGCAGTGACCTTTCTTGTTCTTATCTTTAATGTGAACTACTTTTTTAATGTAATATGTAACATTAGTGTGTTTTACACTTTGTATTTAAACTCTCCAGTCACATACATTTGCTTACTCTTCCTTCTGTATTATCTCAAGTCTGATTTCTTCTTTTCAGGAATTGATCTGGCGAAGTACATTCGACAGAAAAGTGTTTTGTAGGCATTGAAAATACAACATGAAGAAATCAAAACGTGGACGTACATACCATACCGATTCATGTTCTTATATATGTGGTGAATTCACGAGAAGGAAACCAAGACGACCAGTTTCTAACTTACTGAAGACGTCGTATTATTTATACTTCAAATGCCAACTGGAAGATCAGGATAAAGATTGGGCACGTCACATAACTAAGTGCAATTCTAAACTAACACAATGGCTGAAAGGAAAAAAAGAGCACTTACCATTTGGCGTACCAATGATCTGCGAGTGCCTCAAAATCATGTCGATGATTGCTACTTCTGTTTGTCTAATGTAACAGGCTTTTCATCTAAGAATAAGAAGAATATTAAGTACCCTAATCAGACCTGTTCACCACGGTGAAGATCTGCCAGTTCCAACTCCTCCACTACTGTGGAAAGAAGTTCCTAATTCTGATCATGACTCTACAAACGCTGAGGATGCACAATGTCAATCAACTGAAGAGGAGCACTTTCCAGAACAAAGACCACATTTAATTACACAAGCAGACTTGAATGACTTAATTCGTGATTTATACTCATTCAAGGAGCATGCAGAAATTTTATCTTCACGTCTTAAAAAAAGGAACTTACTTTATGAAGATACAAGTATTACTCACTTTAGGCAACGTAATAAAGATCTGATGACATATTACCGCATGGTGGGCAACGTTTGCGCTTGTAGTGATGTAGTAGGAATAATGAACCAGTTAAACATACCGTACGATGCTGCTCAGTGGCGCTTGTTTATTGACGCTTCAAAGACAAGTCTGAAGGCTGTACTACTGCATAATGCTAATACGTTTCCATCTGTACTTGTACTATGTGACTATGAAAGAGAACCACGCAAATTTGTCAGAGATACTTGAAGCTATTAATTATAAGGAAGAAAATTGGAAAATATGTGGTGATCTTAAGGTGATGGGTTTACTAACTGGTCTCCAAAGTTGTTTCATGGTTTACTAACAGGTCTTCAAAGTGGTTTCACAAAGTATTGCTGTTTCCTCTGTCTTTGGGACAGCAGCGCAACAGGAAACCATTATACAGCTAAACTGTGCCCACCACGAGAGAAATTGACTCCATGGAGAGAAAATGTGAAATATGTACCTTTGGTGTATTCTCAAAATGTTTTCCTTCCGCCGCTGCATATTAAGCTCGGCCGTATGAAGAATTTTGTCAAGGGAATGGACACAAATGCTAATGGCTTCATGTATCTACGTGAAGCGTCCCCCGAATTAAGTGACGCCAAATTGAAAGAGGGGATTTTTTATTGGGCCACAAGTTGGGAAGTTAATTTTTCTTCGAAGTTCTTATCATGCATTAAGTTAGTCAGAACTTGCAGCCTGGCGTTCTTTTAGTGATATCGTTGAAGTTTTCCTACGGAATACAAGGGCAGAAAACAGTGACATATTAGTGGGAACTCATGTAGAGAACTATAAAAATCTTGGATGCAGAATGCCACTAAAAATGCACTTAATTCTTATTTAGAGCGGTTAGTGACGAACACGGAGAGACGTTCGATCAGGACATTTTGCGAATGGAAAGCCGCTATAAAGGTAGACGGAACGCTTCAATGTTAAGTAACTACTGTTGGTTTTTGAAGGATGAAGGATATTTATCCCACACAAGGAAGTTGTCATCAAAAAGACTCAGCCATCCACCATCAACATCATCATCGAGCAAATGAATGTTGCAGTTTTTCTAGTAAAAATGTACATTAGCCCCAGGACACCAGAGCCAGATAGTTTTATGGCATTAAGCTTTATGGTATGTGTCTAGATTCTCCTCAGTCCTAGGAAAATATCTGACAAAGACTTCTGGAAGGTGCTGCATGCTGCCAAGATTCTCTCAAACAAGTGTTATGAAGGACAAACATCCGGCACTATGTGATAATGAATGTCACACCCGAGGACGTAATGCTAGGAAAGGCATCACCGATGCGGGTTGGTGGACTGTAATAAACATCACCATCGATAGAACAACGAGGAAATTGCGAGGGTACGCTTAGGGGTGCCAATGACGGGACGTATTGTTACAGCCGTATTGCCACTCCTGTTTGTACAATATAGCAGGTCGAGTTGAACACTTGCAATGCTGTATTGTGAAGCTGTTTACGAAATCAATCTATCACCACTTACGTTTGGATATGCTCCTCAGTGCGTTGAAATCACAAGTCACTATGTCCAATCTATCCTTCCATTACGACTAGACATACATTTTTTTTGCGTGAGTAGTAGTTTGATTACTTCCCACAAACTTATGTCGGAACATAAGCCACGGTACCTTTACGTTCAAGCAGCAGCATAACATTTCTACCAATTATAGGTGTATAAAAAAAAATTATGATACGTCCACAGTTGCAACAGCTGGGTGTCGTTTTCGCACTGCGAAAAAGCCTCCACCCATTACGTATTTGTCGATGAACAAAGGATGTAATTACAACTTAAAAAAGGCCTAGAGTCTTTTCGGTTTACCGATTTCATCACTTCCATGAAACCTCTTGGTATTTTCGATACTTGTAAATCCAGCCAACACACAGTGGCGTCTTTTATATACATAAATATTCAGACCGCCAAGTCGAGGTTTATGTCAGTGCATTCCATGCATAGCTTCCACCACCCAGATCACAAAATTTTCCCCTGACTAAGAAATCATTGTGAGCCACTGAGTAACAAGAAACTTATCCCGTCTGAGAAGACCTTTACGTGAAAACTCGAAAAAAATAGAGGAAACTGAAATTTCCACTCGCGAACACCGATGTATGTAATATAACAGATCCCAAATCATCCTTGTTATTTACAAAGTCAACTAAGGTGTTTATCATGTCTAGAGAACCAGCAAACGTGTCCTCCACCCGTCTTTCACCTGCTAGATGCACTCAACACACACCACAATCGATATTTTCTCAACCAAATAAAGACGGGAAATGTGAAGAAGCAGTCAATCGAACAATTTACATGGAAAGGAATAATGGTCAAGCGCAAACACATGTCCATACTGAATCTTATCAAATTTCCACTCGATCACGAAAGCTGTCCAACACATACTAAGTATTAGTCCGCTATTCGGCCGTCTAGAGGACGACGTGGTTAAGTCAACTACATTCCTGCATCGCAACAGGCCTCTCCATTCAGGCGGCTCCTGCCTTTAGCGGGAAACATTCCCGCCACAGACCACCGCCGCCGCCGCGCCAATCACGCATAGACAGAATCGTCCTACGAAACCGGTCACGTATATATTTGATCGCTGTACTTACAACTTGGCCCATTTTGGCACGTTAAATGTCTTCTTACATCAGCAGCCAAATGTCCTGGTGCTCCATCATTCATGTACCACATTCCCTAACCATGGGATATGGGTGAAATTTGAGCCCAATTAGACGGGGACTTTATCAAAAAATTACATTTCAAATACATTCGCGCTAAATAGGAAAATACCGGCACCGAAGCCAGTGAGGGCTTATAAACAAAAGTTCACAATTATCTCGTAAACAGATCATTTTGCAAACCCATGCTTTCTGGAACGATTTTGCTTCCGTTTTTCACTAGTCACTTCTAGAAATCAATTGTGATGCATTTTATGAAATGCATGACACAGAGCTGTGTATCATCTTAAATAGATGTCTACTTATGATATACCATGTACAGGCTGAAGAAGAAATACGGATCTTGGAGATCGGCATGCGATTCCTCATCCAGATTAAAGACAAAAATTCACTTAGCAAAATCAGATCGAGTGAATTTTGAAAAATGTATGAAACGAGGACTAGCAACACTGTCACTCTGTGCAGCTCATTGGGATGTGCAGAGGAACGTGCATCACCCCGCGCTGCCTTCCCAGCCGGCAGTCTGCCATCGGCAGGTCAGCTGTGAGGACATCTTATTTGTGTCGAGTTCGCAGAGTTGCGAGCGGGCGTAGTTTGTTTACATCCTCGCCGCAGCTAGTATTCGAGTCCATTGAGGAAGAGTCGCTATGACCCATTCTTACAGAAAAGCCACCATCAAGATCAGCTTCCGACCCAACAACATAAGACCAGGAACCTTCGAGTTTTATTGAATTTTTCAGTATTTACTGGCTCCTAAGTGGACAGACATCTCCTCGCAGCCTTCATCGAAGGAATGATTATACCAGGCTGCAAACAGACAGGTGGCGCTCGAATACAAGAGTACCACCTTCTGGTTCAAATGGCTCTGAGCACTATGGGACTCAACATCTTAGGTCATCAGTCCCCTAGAACTAGAACTACTTAAACCTAACTAACCTAAGGACATCACACACATCCATGCCCGAGGCAGGATTCGAACCTGCCACCGTGGCGGTCGCATGGTTGCAGACTGTAGCGCCTAGAACCGCACGACCACCGCAGTACCACCTTCTGACACTCGTCAGCTGTGACATGAAGGTATTCACCAGACTGCTCGTGACCTGTACACAGTCGACCCTGCCTCATGCCATCCCACCAGATCTAGCTTCCCTACAGAGCATCAATGATATTCACACGGCATTGTGTCGATACAGTGATGTACTAGCCCTAGTGAGGGCACGCCACATCCCAGGAGCACTGGTGTCACTAGATTTTAGTCACGCTTTTGATCGGTAGGGTCATTTGCACCTGACATTCTTTCTCCAATACAAGCCGTTCCCACAGCCATTCACAGACATCCTGTGAGGGGCGACCTCCAACGTACTCTTCAATGGGAGTCTGCCACAGTTCCTCACGATTTCCATATCGGTGCGTTAAGGCTGCTACCTGTCCACCTTACTCTACGCCCTGGCACAGGACCCGCTCCTCTGCGGCCTCCGTCAACGCCTCACTGAACGTTATGTGGAGTCATATTTCGCTGTAAAGAATAGGCACACGACCTACTGCTCCTGCTCCACAATGATGATAATGTCACCAATGCACTAGAGTGGTTTGACAAATATGGTGTGTCTTCTGGCAGCTGTCTCAATGTCGCCAAATCAGTCACCATGAGTATAGGAGACAGGTTGGCTCCAGCATGTGTCGACCAGCTACGGCTTAGTAGTTTTATCAAATGCCTCGGAGTTGAGTTTCACGGTGACGAACGGCATACTGCGTCCCTTAACTACCGCCACTTTTACAACAAATTCGGGTCAAGATTGCCAAACTTCGTCTACGGACACTCGAAATTTTTCTAAGGATGCACTTCCTCAATTTTTACCTAGCATCACGTATTCCACATACGCGCATGTATTTCCGATGCCGTTTTGATGGCTCGACGTATATTAGTGGCATCTGGAACCTCTGTCAGTACCGGCACGCTCTTCAAAACCAGTTACGAATCGCTGACCCTTCCCCCAGACAAAGGAGGTCTTGGCGTAGTCCAGCTCCACGACAGAGCTGTGGCCCTGTTTGTCAGCTCACACTTGAGGCCGTGGCGCCACCGCCCCAAAAATTTTATAGCTTTACTGCTGGAGTTCCCAGCTCCGCTCTCCCTTCGTCCCCACTGACGACGCAAGACATGCCCTTTCCTTTCTGTACTTCAGTCACGTTTACCTCGAACGCAGTTACGTCCGCATCGCACTACCAACGACAAAACAGGCTAGGGAGGCGTCCACCAAATGTCGTGGAGGCAAAGAAGGTTCATATCAGGTGGAAGGTGGTGTGGCGGACGATGCACGCGGTTACGCTGGATACAAATTCTGATCAACAAGATACATCACCGTCAACGTTAATCAGGTCACCCGATAGCGCCTTCTTGCCTCTTTGCGTGGAGTGTGTAGTATCAGACACAGACCAACACCGACTCAGGTGCGGCTTAGCAGAAGACGTGGGGCGCTTTGTGGGACAGATTTTGGCGTACTTTCTACGAGTAACCCCGGAACACACTGCACCTCAGCTTCTACTTTTTCCAGATGAACTGAATTTCCCGCGCACCAAAACCAATGCAATCAGTCCATGGGCACTGGGTGAACTGTTTATTTCACGATGGGCCTAAAGAGCTATTGGACGTTTGGAATTACCCACAAAGAACGTCATTTTAAGACCGTACAGAACAAAAAGTACAAGCAATATTATTTTAATTACTTAGGGAATGCCTTACGCGATTCTCCACGCATCTGGTTCATCAATAGGTAGGAGAAGTTACCCACTGACTGAGCTGATTAGAACACGACTGGCTATCAGTGGAATAGTCTGCGACATGTGAGAAGACATACGTGGATGATGAAGCATGAGGAGAGCAGCAGCGCACCTTTCTGCATCGTGCACGAAGACCATTTTCCGTTTCCACGTATATTAACTTGGCGTAGGATAATTCAGAAATGCGGTGCTAGTGGCATGTTTTCTTTCAGTGGTGTAAGAAATAAATGAAAATAACAAAATAAAATAAAAAGGTTCCCCACTGTTGACTTCCCCTCACCTCTCCTAATCCTTTGAAGTCGAGGGGGATACTGCGTGGCCAGACCTCGGGTTACGATGCTGCCCACTATGCTCTACACACTGCCGCCCCTCCCCCCGTCCACCACGCTCTCCTTCGTAACATTAAAAAAGAATGGCGTCCATAAGGAAAAAAACCCTCTGAGTAGACTACTGGGACATCAAAACCACATCCACCATGGTGCTTTTGCATACTCGTTAGGTTCCTTCTTTATTTTTTGGTCATTGGTTCCCTAGTTCTCGTTGTTTATGACCAGGACATAATTTTGTCACATTACAATAGCCTATCCCATGACAGTAGGATCCATTAAACTGCATGCATGCTTCTTACTAACCGTGCAGTGCCCAACCATAACTGTGCTGTCCAGTTAATGTAGGGCAGCTTCTCAATGGAGCACACAAACGATGAATACGTCGATATGCTCGTGGAGCTGGGTGCCTCCGATAAGCAAGCTGCTGCTGCTGCTGCTGCTACTCGTGTGTATGTTGCTCGCTACCTTCAAAGGCATCATCCCGAAAAGAATGTTTTTCGTCACCTGGGGCAACACCTTTGGGAAAACCGGTAATCTTCGTCCACAAGTAATGGACAGAGGTCATCATGTTGCAAGACAGTTACAGACATCTCAAAGACTGATAGTTAAAGCACTGTACGACGAAGAACTACATCCATATCATTACACGTGAATGCAACACCAGCAGCCAGAAGACTGCATTCGACGAGTACAGCTTTGTGAATGGTTTCTGCACCAAGTGAAAGATAAGTAAAGATTTATAAATAGCCTGATATGGACTGACAAATATGGTTTCACTCGTGAAGGTATTTCAACATCCACAACAACCATTACACTGGACCGCACTGGATTTTTTGTAGACATCAAAGTAGAAGATATCCATAGATTTCGATGCGCTGAACCCGATTATCATGATTAAAGTTATCTCCTACCAAGATTGCACCTAAGTTGGGATTTTACATTTCACATATATTGATACTGTAATCAATACGATACATACATTAACGTACGTAGTTTATTCGCGCCGTTTCTTTGCCTTCCTCTAGAGCGTGATGTCTGGAGCATCTCCCTGTAGCATCCAGAAATCAGCCAACATAGCAGATGTCCGCTGTCCTGTGTACCGTTGTTCCATGGGAGGAATATTCTGTTGCGACCACTCGCCAAGGTCATCAATGAATGCACCGCAGTTCCCTGGGAACACAACGACGTGAGGGTAAAGGAAGTTCGTCTTCAGGGCCCTGTTGCAGCCAATGGCCTTATAAGCATGAATGAATTCATCCACGAGATCCTGTAATTATTGCCTCTCCTGTTTCCCAAGAACTATGTAGTCACGTTACGAAAACAGTGCCAC
Organism: Schistocerca nitens; assembly: GCF_023898315.1. Lineage (NCBI taxonomy): Eukaryota > Metazoa > Arthropoda > Insecta > Orthoptera > Acrididae > Schistocerca > Schistocerca nitens. The sequence continues at coordinate 117,942,103 of NC_064620.1, read as the reverse complement.
GCATCCAGCTGAACGGAGTTTAGAGTGGATTCAAAGTGAGTGTGCCCCACCAGTTGACATATTTGTGGACCAATGAACATCCCCATTGTGATCTTCTGTGTGCTGTGTCGTGGAAACTTCTCACACAAATACCGAAATGCTGCATCATTTCTGTGCACAGTATTAACGAATGCTGTCACGAGTCCAAACTTAATGTGCAATGGTGTCAGAACAATTTTGTTCGTATTCACTATAGGTTCATCGGAAATATTTTTTAACCCGGATACCAGTTGTTGCAAACCCAAAATCAAGGATTTCAAATCTCCAGATACCAGTCATTCATGCTTAATTTCCCTAAGCATATCACTGAGTCCACAATGTGTGATTTTGTGTAGTTCTCCAGATGACGATGCTGGTGTAAATGTAGGGCTATATGTGTCCGTTCACCATAATGACTATCACTGCTCGATTGTGGTACATGTGGGGGGAATAGAAACTGACAGTCCGTCGTCGAAAGCCACAGGATGATTGACATATGGGATGTCAGGATACTGAATATTCCTCAGCCTGCCTTTCCTCAAGAAGTACCATACAAAAATAGCAATCTGATGCAGGATTTGTGGGCTCACAGCAATTATCAGGGACAACATCATATATCGTCTAACACATTTGTAGTTATAAATTAAAACTAATATTAAAGCTAATAATATTTACATAATTGTGATAGCTCAATACTTGCCAGTCGTATACAACCGCTCGCTCGTTGTAAATACCGACCTAAATACTGGAAAGTTGCACAGGTCACACCAGTACCCAAGAATGGAAATAGGAGTAGTCCGCTGAATTACAGATCCATATCACTAACGTCGATCTGCAGTAGGATTCTGAAACATATACTGTCATTGAACACTATGAATCAGCTCGAAGAAAATGATTTATTGACAAATAGGCAACGCGGATTCAAAAAATATCGTTCTTGGAAAACATAACTAGTTCTTTATTCTCACGAAGTAATGAGTGCTACCGATAGCGGATGCCAAACTGACTCCTTATTTTTAGATTTCCGGAAGGCTTTTGACATCGTTCCTGACAAGCGACTTCTAATTAAATTGCGTGCCAATGGAGTGTCGACTCATCTGTGTGTGTGTGGGGGGGGGGGGGTTGTTATGGGGGAGGACACCAGACAGCGAGGTCATCGGTTTCATCGGATTAGGGAAGGACGGGGAAGGAAGTCGGCCGTGCCTTTTCAAAGGAACCACCCCGGCATATGTCTGGAGCGTCTTAGGAAAATCACGGAAAACCTAAATCAGGATGGCCGGACGAGGGATTGAACCGTCGTCCTCCGAATGCGTCATCTGTGTGACTGGATTCGTAATTTCCTAACAGAAAAGCCACAAAATGAAATTTTCACTCTGCAGCGGAGTGTGCTTTGATGTGAAACTTCTTGAGAAATTAGAACTATGTGCCGGACCGAGACTCGAACTCGGGACTTTTGCGTTTAGCGGGTAAGTGTCTTCGAACTTTTTTCGTTTTGTTCATTATTGTTCGTTGTATTTGATCTTACCGGACGTCAAATGACATCCGTTGAAGTTCGTTGTTGATCCGTAAATTCAGTTTTATTATTATTGTTACAGAGACCAGCTAGCACTCTGACCGAACACGCTGAGCTACCGTGCCGGCACCAACTGAGCTCCCCAAGCACGACTCACGACCCGTCCTCACAACTTTTCTTCCGCCAGTACCTCGTCTCCTACCTTCCAAACTTCACGGAAGCTCTCCTGCGAAACCTGCAGAACTTACTGGGAGAAAGGATTTTGCGGAGGCATGGGTTACCCATAGCCTGGGGTATGTTTCCAGAATGAAATTTTCACTCTGCAGCGGAGTGTGCGCTGATATGAGACTTCCTGGCAGATTAAAACTTCTGTGAAGTTTGAAAGGTAGGACACGAGGTACTGGCAGAACTGAAGCTGTGAGGGCGGGTTGTGAGTCGTGCTTGGGGGGCTCAGTAGGCAGAGCGCTTGCCCGCGGAAGGCAAAGGTCCTGCACACAGTTGGAATCTGCCAGGAAGTTTCAGAAAGGCCGCAGTTCGTAATAACTGCAAAAAATCATCGAATAAAACAGAAGTAACACCTGGCGATCCCCAAGGAAGTTTGTTGGCCCTCTGTCGGTCCTGATCTACATAAACGATGTAGGAGACAATCTGAGTAGCCCTCTTAGATTGTTTGAAGATGATGATGTTATTTACCGTCATGTAGTACTATCGGATTATCAAAACGAATTGCAAAATGATATAACCTAGATATCTATATGGTGCAAAGTCAGCCACTTGAACACCAAAAAGAATGCACTAAAACTCAGTCGCACGATAAATCACACAAATCTAAATGCTATAAATTCGACTAAATACTTTGGAACTACAATTACGAATAACTTAAATTGGAACGAGCACATAGATAATGTTGTGGGGGAAACAGGTCAAAGACTGTAATTTCTGGGAGAACACGTAGAAAATGTAACAGGTTTGCTAAAGAGACTTCTTGCACTACGGTTGTGCGGTCTCTTCTGGGGTATTGCTGTGCCCTGTGGGGCCCGCATCAGGTAGGACTGATGGAGGACGTCGATAAAATTCAAAGAAGGGCATCTCGTTTTGTATTATCGCGAAATAGGGGAGAGAGTGTCACAGAATGATACACTAATTGGGGCGGCAGTCATTAAAACAAAGGCGTTTTTCGTTGTGGCAAGGTCTTCTCACGAAATTTAAATCGTCAAGCATCATCATTGGTCTGTAATGAAGTTATTTACATTTTGATTCGCTTTTAGATCGAAAAACAGTTCGTTAAGAATAGGTTGATTTTTACTTAACGTTGATTTTTCGGCTGATTTCTCGCTTACATCGGGAAATGCCGTATGCTAGCACGTCCCCGTTTTTCTGCGTTAGACGCTGATAATTTTTGTCTAATTTTTAATTGTTTTGCAGTATTGTGCTTTTCTTATGTTTTTCACAACACAGTTTTATGCACACTACTGTATTCTGTTTGTTTTTGTGCTTCTAAGTATGTGTTGTGGTTTGTGTTTCGTTGTAGTGTTGCCAACATAACCTTTCCACTACTTTGTCTTTGACCTACAACTTGTTTTTATTTTTAATTCGATTATTGTATGCTTGTAATTTTATTTAATTATGTTTCTGCGTATTTATGTACTGTATAAGAGTAGGGAAGGAATGGCGATGGAGGGATTTTTTTGTGAAGGGGAGGGAGAAACCATGATGAGTGGACACAAGTGTATGACAGTGTGATGGAGTGTTAGAGGAGAAGGTGAGGAGCAAGAAGTGAAATGAAACTGCGAGTGGGGGGGGGGGGGGGGTTGTAGGAGATTGGGAGGAGATGACGCGGATGGAAAAGCCTCTTTTCTTTTTCATCTAATTTCATGAATTATTTTATATAGAGTCTGCTTTCCAATATTTATTCGCTCACTGAGTAACTGTTTATTTTGCGTTAATGCTTTTTGTACGTGGAAATTTTCTTGGAAAGGAAGGAGGTGTCTGTCTTTACTGATTTTTATGATATTCATATCATTTTCAATATTGCTTATTCTGTTTTTCGGTTCAGAACTACACAAAGACATAAATATTGTAATCTAATTAAAAATTTAAAAAAAGTTGTAGGTCAAAGACAAAGTAGTGGAAAGATTATGTTGGCAACACTACAACAAAATACAAACCACAACACATATTTAGAAGCACAAAAACAAACAGAATACAGTGGTGTGCATAAAAGTGTGTTGTGAAAAGCATAAGAAAGCATAATGCTGCAGAAAACTAAAAATTAGACCAAAATTTTCAGTGTCTAATGCAGAAAAACTGTGATGTGCCAGCAGACTGCATTTCCCGATGTAAGCAAGAAATCAAGCGAAATTCCTTATAAGTGCAAATCAACTTACTCTTAGCGAACTGTTTTTCGATCTAAAAGCAAATGAAAATGTAAATAACTTCATTACAAACCACTGATGATGCTTTACTTCAATAAAGCGAAATGCGTATGGTGGAAAAAAAACACATTTTTGTAGTTGCAACGACAGAACAAAATACTCTCAAGAATTATAAAGCAACTACGGGTACTATGGCCAGGCAAATGAAGAATCTAATGTCACCAACTTTATCTCTCAGTGTGAAAATATTTTCTTGGCGCCCGCCTACATAAGGAGAAATGATTATCGTCATAAAATAAAAGAAATCAGAGCTCGCACGGAAAGATTCGAGTGTTCGTTTTTCCCGCGCGGCATTCGAGATTGGAACGGTTGAGAAGAATCTGAAAGGTGGTTCGATGAACTCTCTGCCAGGCATTTAATTGTGAATTGCAGAGTAATCACATAGATGTAGAGATTGTGGAACCTCAGCGATCGTACTTTCAGTTTCAATAAAAACAGTTCAAATCGCAAAAATTTACTTATTTTTGATAGCGGTAATTTGTGAAGTTGATCTCACAGAGCGAAACTGGTGAGGATGGCCTTCACCGGTGAAGAAGGTCTTATAGATCAAAACTGGTTACCAGAATCAAAGCAAATAAGTTGTTACGATCAGGACTGCTCTTTCTCTCTCTCATTTTCTTTCTTTCTTTCTTTTTTTTTCTTTTAGTAGAAAGATAGTGGGATTGTTGCACAGCGTAGTGATATTACTTACATTTTGTACACTGAATAGTTTACGGAACTGAGCGGGTTGAATACAATATACACTACTGGCCATTAAAATTGCTACACCACGAAGATGACGTGCTACAGGCGCGAAATTTAACCGACAGGAAGAAGATGCTGTATTATGCAAATGATTAGCTTTTCAGAGCATTCACACTAGGTTGGACCGGTGACGACACCTACAACGTGCATCACAGAAAGTTTCCAACCGATTTCTCATACAAAAACAGCAGTTGACCGGCGTTGCCTGGTGAAAAGTTGTTGCGATGTCTCGGGTAAGGAGGAGAAATGCGCACCATCACGTTTCCGACTTTGATCAAGTTCGGATTATAGCCTATAGCGATTGCGGTTTAACGTATCGCGACATTGCTGCTCGCGTTGGTCGAGATCCAATGACTGTTAACAGAATATGGAATCGGTGGGTTCAGGAGGGTAAAACGGAACGCCGTGCTGGATCCCAACGGCCTCGTATCACTAGCAGTCGAGATGAAAGGCATCTTATCCGCATGGCTGTAACGGACCGTGCAGCCACGTCTCGATCCCTGAGTCAACAGAGGGGGCCGTTTGCAAGACAACAACCATCTGTACGAACAGTTCGACGACGTTTCCAGCAGCATGGACTATCAGCTCGGAGACCACGGCTGCGGTTACCCTTGACGCTGCATCACAGACAGGAGTGCCTGCGATGCTGTACTCAACGACGAACCTGGGTGCACGAATGATAAAACGTCATTTTTTAGGATGAATCCAGGTTCTGTTTACAGCATCATGATGGTCGCATCCGTGTTTGGCGACATCGCGGTACACGCACATTGGAAGCGTGTATTCGTCATCGCCATACTGGCGTATCACCCAGCGTGATGGTATGGGGTGCCATCGGTTACACGTCTCGGTCACCTCTTGTTCACAGTGACGGCACTTTGAACAGTGGACGCTACATTTCAGATGTGTTACGACCCGTGGCTCTACCCTTCATTCGATCCCTGCGAAAGCTGGCCGGAGTGGCCGAGCGGTTCCAGGTTCTACAGTCTGGAACCGCGCGACCGCTACGGTCGCAGGTTGGAATCCTGCCTCGGACATGGATGTGTGTGATGTCCTTAGGTTAGTTAGGTTTAAGTAGTTCTAAGTTCTAGGGGACTGATGACCGCAGAAGTTAAGTCCCATAGTGCTCAGAGCCATTTTTCGATCGCTGCGAAGCCCTACATTTCAGCAGGATAATGCACGACCGCATGTTTCAGGTCGTGTACGGGCCTTTCTGGACACAGAAAATGTTCGACTGCTAACCTGGCCAGCACATTCTCCAGATCTCTCGCCAATTGAAAACGTCTCTTCCGTGGTGGCCGAGCAACTGGCTCCTTCACAATACGCCAGTCACTACTCTTGATGAACTGTGGTATCGTGTTGAAGCTGCATGGACAGCTGTACCTGTACACGCCATCCAAGCTCTGTTTGACTCAATGCCCAGGCGTATCAAGGCCGTTATTACGGCCAGAGGTGGTTGTTCTGGGTACTGATTTCTCAGCATCTATGTACCCAAATTGTGTGAAAATGTAATCACATGTCAGTTCTAGTACAATATATTTGTCCAATGAATACCCGTTTATTATCTGCATTTCTTCTCGGTGTAGCAATTTTAATGGCTAGTAGTGTAAGATTACGCGCGGGTTGCGGGATGTAGCAGCTCTCACGGCGCGCTTCCGCGTGCTCCAGCCGAACTATCTGTCCTAAAGTAATTCTGTACAGGAGACTGAGAGAAACTTAGAATCGCTCTCGGTTAAGGACATCCGCTGACAAGGTGTAGGCTCGGGCTGCCCAGAAAATCGCCGGTTGCATTCCACGTCCACCGCCGGTCCAGTTTGCGGCGCCGGGCCGGTGGATCACCGCTGGTGGGGGCGGTGACGGCCGGTGTTCCTGGGAGTGGTGGCTGCCTCCCTCTGGCGGGTGCCATACAAGGCTGTGGCACCGCAGCGCCGGCCCAGCTATTTCCGCCGCCGCAGCCGCATTCCGAGCGCCGCGTCCGGGACGGGACGGGACGCGAGCCTGGGCCACCGGCGTGGCGGTGTGGAGATGTGTGGGGATTCTGGGCTCTGCGGCTCGAGGCCGGCCCAAGGACCGCGCGGTGCGGCGCTCATTTTCATACCTGCCGGCTTAGTCAGGCGGGCCCGGCGGCAAAAAACCCGCGCCGGCCCGCCGGAATGCGCGCCTCCACTGTACACAGCGGCATACCGACACTCCTTCGGGACGCCGCAGCTCAACGGCCGGCACTTCACTTGACGCCCGTTCTAGTAAAACACACCCACGCACACACACATACACACACACACACACACACACACACACACACACACTTCCGTACCTCAAGAAGACAAAAGGGAAGCGCCCAAAGTATCATCCGATGTCAACATACGTACAATCTACGGGTGAATAGGTTGGTTGGTTGGTTTGGGGAAGGAGACCGGACAGCGAGGTCATCGGTCTCATCGGATTAGGGAAGGATGCGGAAGGAAGTCGGCCGTGCCCTTTGAAATGAACCATCCCGGCATTTGCCTGGAGCGATTTAGGGAAATCACGGAAAACCTAAATCAGGATGGCCGGACGCGGGATTGAACCGTCGTCCTCCCGAATGCGAGTCCAGTGTCTAACCACTGCGCCACCTCGCTCGGTCTACGGGTGAATAAATGCAGTTTTCTGCGACAAGTACGAGTGTCACTCCAAAAGAAATGCACACTATTTTTTTTAATCCATCTTTTATTCTACATATTTGAAAGTTTTACAGCGTATAGATACATCCTTTAGGAACAATATTTTCATTTCTCCACAATTTCCATCCCTCTCAACTGCTTTCCGCCATCTTGGAACCAGCGCCTGTATACCCGCAGGTAAAATTCTGGACCAACCCGTTGGAGCTACTGGTTGGCAGCGTGCACAAGGTAGTTTTAATATGTTTCTTGTGGCATCTGAAATTTAAAAACCTCTCTCACACCGGCCTGATTTAGCTTCACTGATCAGGATAGTAAAAAACATGCGTATATTAAGGGAATTTTCATTCACAAAGCAGGCTTATCACATTCACACAGTTCAATACTGTTCCATCCTGATTAAAGTGAGTTTAACTTAAATGCCATAAGGCAGTGAAGCAATTTCGAAGTCTCGGTGCGACGAAAATTGTCAGTCGATCTCCTGAAAACATTATTAACTTTCGGTGATCACATGGGGAAAACCGGAGATCTGCTGGTAAGACCGTGTTAGCCTATTTATTGAAAGTAATAAGCTGGATATCTTGAGCATAGCCGGCCGAAGTGGCCGTGCGGTTAAAGGCGCTGCAGTCTGGAACCGCAAGACCGCTACCGTCGCAGGTTCGAATCCTGCCTCGGGCATGGATGTTTGTGATGTCCTTAGGTTAGTTAGGTTTAACTAGTTCTAAGTTCTAGGGGACTAATGACCTCAGCAGTTGAGTCCCATAGTGCTCAGAGCCATTTGAACCATTTTGAATCTTGAGCATATAAAACGGCAGGTTCGTCCAGTGTAAATCAGACGTTCCCCACTGATCCCGTGCAACACAGCGCAGTAAGCAGACACTGTCAATAATAATCAGTCAAATAATACGCGAACACACTTACTTTAGTTTAGTTCATGTATTAAATTCCTTGTCATACAGAATCTCATCAAGATGGCGACTAGCTCAACAATACATACATATACATCTACCTTCTTTCACGGCTAATCCGCGATATCTGAAACCCTCTTTTCATAAGAGAAAACATAGATAGCAGAGAAGCTATTCCATGGAGTAAATGCACGCTCCAAGGAATAATAGGGCTTGAAACTACTTTGCATTGATAATCATCGTATATTAAAGTTTAGGAATCGGTAAGATAAGAAGAGATATTTCGATATATGTACTGAGCTATATAATTTATAAAAAATTTCTGAAAATATGGCGGAGAGACCGCTGCAAGAGACATTACATCGTCATCATCTTCAAACCTTGTTCCACGAAGAGAGTCTTTCAGTTTCCCAAAGAGATGATAGTGACATGGAGCCAGGTCAGGACTGTAAGGCGGGTGTTTCAGTGTTGCCCATCCGAGTTTTGTGATTGCTTCCATGGTTTTTTGACTGACATGTGGCCGTGCATTGTCGTGCAACAGCAAAACATCCTGCTTTTGCCGATGTGGTCGAACACGACTCAGTCGAGCTTGAGGTTTCTTCGGTGTCGTCACATATGCATCAGAATGTATGGTGGTTCCACTTGGCATGGTGTCCACAAGCAAGAGTCCTTCGGAATCGAAAAACACCGTTGCCATAACTTTTCCAGCAGAAGGTGTGGTTTTTAATTTTTTTTTTTTCCTTACATGATGCCACTCCATTGATTGCCTCTTCGTCTCTGGTGAAAAATGATGGAGCCATGTTTCATCACCCGTCACAGTTCCTCCAAGAAATTCATCTCCACCATTCCTGCACTGTTCTAAAAGTTCGCTGCATACCATTTTTCTTGTTTCTTTGTGAGCCACTGTCAACATCCTGGGAACCCACCTGGCACAAACCTTTTTTAACGCCAACACTTTCAGTATTCTGCAAACACTTCCTTCCCCTAGCCCAACGTAGCGTGACAATTCGTTCGCTGTGATGCGTCTGTCAGCAGTCACCAATTCGTTAACTCTCTGCACATTGTCTGGAGTGTGTGCAGTACGAGGCCTGCCGCTGCGAGGACAATCCTCAATATTGCCGTATCCGCTTTCATCACGTAACCTGCTTGCCCACCGACTAACTGTAATGCGATCGACAGCAGCATCTCCGTACACCTTTTTCGACCTCTTGTGGATGTTTCCCACTGTCTCGTTTTCACAGCACAGGAATTCTATGACAGCACGTTGCTTCTGACGAACGTCAAGTGTAGCAGCCATCTTGAAGACATGCTGTGACGGCGCCACTCACGGGATCAGGTTGAACTAAGCTTGAAAACATGCGGGAAGGATGTATCTACACACCGTAAAACTTTCACACATGCAGAATGAAAACTGCATTTTTACAAAAATAGTGTGCATTTCTTTCGGAGTGACCCTCGTAGAATGACTACCGAAGTGCATTTTTTTGTTCCTGTTTAGTGGTCTTACCATGCGTCGTAGAATAGACACTGAAGAGCCAAAGAAACATGTACACCTCCCTAATATCGTATAGGACCCCCGCGAGCATGCAGAAGTGCCGCAACACAACTTCGCATAAACTCGACTAATGTCTGAAGTAGTGCTGGAGGGAATTGACACTATGAATCCTGCAGGGCTGTCCATAACCCGTAAGATTACGAGGGGGTGGAGATCTCCTCTGAACAACATGTCGCAAGGAATGCCATATATGCTTAATAATGTTCATGTCTGGCGTGTCTGGTGGCTAGCGGAAATGTTTAAACTCAAAAGAGCGTTCCTGGAGCCACTGTATAGCAATTGTGGACGTGTAGGGTCTCGTATTGTCCTGCTGAAATAGCCCATGTCCGTCGGAATGCACAATGGACATGAATGGATGCAGGTGATCAGACAGGATGCTTACGTACGTGTCACCTGTCAGAGTCGTATCTGGACGTATCAGGGGTCCCATATCACTCCAACTGCACAAGCCCCACACCATTACAGAGCCTCCACTAGCTTGAACAGTTATCTACTGACATGCAGGGTCAACGGATTCTTAAGGTTGTCCATCCGCTCGTTACAATTTGAAACGAGACTCGTCGACCAGGCAACATGTTTCCAGTCATCAACAGTACAATATCGCTGTTGACGGGCCCTGGCGAGGCGTAAAGCTTTGTGTCGTGCAGCCATCAAGGGTACACGAGTGGGTCTTCGCCTCCGAAAGACCGCATCAATGACGTCTCATTGAATGGTTCACACGCTGACACTTGTTGATGTCCCAACACCGAAATCTGCAGCAGTTTGCGGAAGGGTTGAACGACTCTCTTCAGTCGTCGTTGGTCTTATTCTTGTAGGCTCTTTTTTCAGGCCGCAGCGATGTCGGAGATTTGATGTTTTACCGGATTCCTGATATTAACGGTACACTCGTGAAAGGGCCATACGGGAAAATGCGCACTTCATCGCTCCCTTGGAGATGCTGTGTCCCATCGCTCATGCGTGGACTGTAACGCCACGTTCAAACTCACTTAAATCTTGATAACCTTCCATTGAAGCAGCAGTAACCGCTCTAACAACTGCGCCAGATACTTGTTGTCGTGTATAGGCGTTGCTGACCGCACCGCCGTATCATGCCTGTTAACGTGTCTCTGTATTTGAACAGGCGTGCCTATACCAGTTTCTTTGGCGCTTCAGTGTATGCGGGGTGTGGACAGCGTCAGGTGCCGAGCGACGGCTGTGAAGGCCACGGAGATGGTGCGCACTCCTAAGAGACACCGTTAGCGGTACCTCATAGAATTTGACAGGGGCCTCATTGTAGGTCTCCATGCGACCAGCTAATCGACTAGTGCAATATCCAAATTTGCACGGCATTCGGATGTTGGACGCCATGCGAACGTGAGGCCAGGCATACTCGCTGTCAACATACCGGTCGCCCACCTCTCATCACACGAGGGAGCATCGCTGTATTGTGTACCACACCGTAACTCCGCTTACCGTCCGAGAACCAGTAATGGGCTCTCTGCAACATTCTTTAATATCGCATACCGTTAGTCGGAATCTAGCAGCAGCTGTAGCACGAAATTACCGCCTCATCTTAGGCTGCCCTCAACATCACAACACAGATGGCTGCTTCTACAGCGCTGCAGCAACCGGGAAGCACGGACTGCTAACGAATGGGGTCTCACTGTGTTGCACATGAACTGCTTTTCCGCACTGCCCTGGATGACCGTCACTGGAGAGTACGGCGGCGGCCTGGGGAGAGGCGGCGTCCTCCGAGTCTTCTGGAGAGTCGCAGCCATGGAGGTAGAATAAGGGGAGATGGCGCTACAGACTTACGCTGTACGTTGTTCTGAAGTCAGTGGTCAGGGCCTGCCGCCATCTTGGATCCCCCAAAACATTAGCAGCATTTACAATTGTTTCTTGTTCCTTATTTCTGTCGTGTGCACGTGATATTTATTTTATATAGTAAATGTTACACTATTTTAGTGAACAACACAGCATAGGGAACGCAACTTCAAACGTTTTTCTGCTCTTAAATGCGTATTACATACAGTAATACGACACGAAAATATGACGCTTCTGGCCTCAGTACTTTAATTCCTGTTTGTTTATACACTTCGAATAACCGGGAAGGGAAGTGTGTGCTATGAAAAGCGAGCTTTCGTAATCGATTTATATTCACTTTCATTGTGTTTGTGTCGATAATTGATAAAGCCAGAACTCCAAATGGCTCAAATGGCTCTGAGCACTATGGGACTTAACATCTGAGGTCATCAGTTCCCTAGAACTTAGAACTACTTAAACCTAACTAATCTAAGGACAGCACACAACACCCAGTCATCACTAGGCAGAGAAAATCCCTGACCCCGCCGGGAATCGAACCCGGGAACCCGGGCGTGGGAAGCGAGAACGCTACCGCACAACCACGAGCTGCGAACCCAGAACTCCAAAAGCAATGGTTGATAGTTTAGAGGCACCGATTTGTATTCGTTGCATTTTCAAGTCAAATGCAAATTTTCAGTGTTCAAGTTTGCAAGAAACTTACCTTATTTCCTTTGGTGTCCCATAGATGTATGCAGGGATGATATAAACAAGCCAGCTGTCATGTCAACAAAGTGAAAGATTCGTTAAATTACGAAGGGAAAGAACGGAATTTAAGATTGTCATCCCCATTGTAGTTTCCACATCTGCTTTGTTTTTAAATTGTACCTACCAAGTGACAATCAGTGTGGCAGATAACAGCAGTTTACAGCGTGACACGACGACACAGTGACCAATGTAATGATCTAAATAGCCTGGACTTAGGTAGGGAACTTTGCTTTAACAAATATGTAACCCTTTAAGTACTGTACTTATAATTTAACCACTGTAACAGATGTTTCACACATTTTACTGAAGATTTAATTAACAACATGTAGTTACACTACTTTTATATTAAATTATAGCATTTTAAAACGTTAGTCCCCATTTCCAGGATATTTCTTGCCAGGACTTTTCAGTTACTTGGGAATAACCAAACAATGAAAACCAAGTGTATTGCTCACCTCCAGAGAGCTCTTTGCGTTGGATTTATAGGAAATCACAGAAATAAAACCATACTGTAAAACCTTACTACGGTCGCAGGTTCGAATCCTGCTTCGGGCATGGATGTGTGTGATGTCCTTAGGTTAGTTAGGTTTAAGTAGTTCTAAGTCCTATGGGACTGATGACCTCAGAAGTTAAGTCCCATAGTGCTCAGAGCCATTTTTTGTAAAACTTTACAGTGCATCGAATTTCAAGTATATATAAGAAAATAGCGCTTAAATAAGTCCACTTACGAATGAAATGTGATTTGTTTAAACTTTTGACTACAATCAGAACGATTAGTACACCCGTAAGCGACGCAAGCCGGCATTTTTTATCCAAACACTTCACGACTACACGGAATCAAACCACCAGAAGCTAATGTTTTGTGGTAGCCAACATGGCGGATCTTCACTTGGGTGCAACGTCATAATAAGTGGTATCTTACTGAGAGGTTCTTTCTGATTTTAACTCGATATTGTAATGACTGAAATAACTTCGCATACCCTCTTACACCGTGAATGTTCATTTCGTTTTCTCCTTCCCTGTTGCTTGATTCACTTTTTTATGTCAGGCAGTGTGTGTATATCCACTCCAAGTCATGAACTTAGCCGTGATGGAGTGTCTTGCGTCTCTCAAAAATGTAGACAGTCGAACACTAGGTACAACCATATTCGACAGGTGTGTGTAGAGATGCTAGGCTAACATATGGTTCCTAAAGATGGCAGTACTTGCAGGAGTTTCAGTCTGTCCTTGTAACATTGGCCAATACAGCAAACGGCTGAGAGTAGTTATATTTCCCTACGACGTGCAGCTCTATTCTGTGGATTAATGATGATATCATGGCCTTACGTAAAATATTCCAGAGATTAAACAGTACCCCATTCGGATCTCTGAGTGGAAACTACTAAGGAGGATATCATTATCAGACAAATTATAACTGCCGTATATGGTCGGGGCGTGGAACGTTATTTTCAGTAATCGTCTAGGTAGATTAAAGAACTTTAAAAGAGAAATCGATACATTCAAGTTAGTAAAGCTGGAACTTACTGAAGTCCGGTATGAGAAAGAACAGGACTACTGGTCAGCTGAGTAGTTCTAATAATGAATAGGAAAATAGGAATGCTGGAAAGCTACTACGAGCAGTAGACTGAAGGTAGATACAAAACCAACACCCACTACAGCAGTAAAACTTTATATGCCAACTAGCTCTGCAGATGATCAATAGACTGAAATAATATTAATTAAATAACTGAAATTTTGCACGTAGTTGTGGAAGACTAAAAGTTGATTGTGATGGAAGATTAGAATTACATGAGAGGAAGAGGGTTAAAATGAAACGTAATAGCAGAACGTGGACAGGGGGAAAGTAATAAAGGCGAAGCCGCAACCAAGGCCAATGTAAACATTGTTAACACTTGGTCTAGGACTAACGAAAGAACCTAATATACCAGCAAGAGAGTAGAGACACAAATTTGCAGATAAATTGCATAATGGTAGGCAGAATCTCCTAAACCAGATTGTAAACTGCAAAATATTTCTAGGAACAAAATGTGAGTGAGTTCTAGCCGTAATGCATTGCTTATGAATTGTAGGTGAAACTTGAAGGAACTGCAGAAATAAAGGAGCTGAGGCGTGTATAATCTCAAAGAACCAGACGCTGTTGAGAGTATCGAAGGGAACGTTAGCCAAAGATTAACTGAAAAGGAGGAAACGAATATACTACAAGACGCGAAGGTAGCTTAGAGTGATGAAATAACGGAAGTAGCAGAGGGTAAAGTAAACAAAAATACAAGACATTGTAAAAATCCTTGGATAAAAGAAAATAATTTTAACTAATAAAAACAGAAGATGTAAATATGCAGCCAATGCAGGAGGCAAAAGGAAATCTAGACATCTAAAGATTGGATCGAAAAAAGTACAATATCAGAAGCAGAAAGAGCTACAGGAGAAATACAAAGCTGTTTAAACATCATGACTATGGCAAAGCTAGATGCCAACTATAGGAAAATTAAAGAAACCATTAGAGAAAAGAGAAGCAGCAAAATGAATATCAGACGTTCATATGGCAAGCCAATACTGAGCAAAGAAACGTCGGTTGAAAGATGGAAGTAATACATAGAAAGGCTATGCAGACGAAACGTACCTACAGACAATATTATCGAAGAGTTTGCACATGAAGATGAGATGGTAGATATTTTACTGCGAGGTGATTTGGACAGAGAACTGAAAGACATAAGGCGAAACGAGTTCCCTGAAGTAGAGGGCATCCCCCCCCCCCCCCCAGTATTACTCGTATTAATATTTTAAGGAGAATCAGCCATTAAAAACCTCGTCATATCAGCGCACACTCCGCTGCAGAGTGCAAATCTAATTCTGGAAACATTAAAAACCTCTTCCACCCGGTGTGCAAGGTATGCGAGATAGCGAAATACCCTCAGAGTTCAAGAAGAATGTAATGTATCCAATTCCGAAGAAAGTGGGCACTAAATAGCTTTGAATATTACCGAATCATCAGTTTAATAAATCATTGTAGCAAAATACTGGCGCGAATTATTTAAAGAAGGACTGAAAGACTCGTCGAGCAACATCAGTTTGGATTATGGAGAAATGTAAGATACAGTAGGCAATATAAACCCTATGACCCTTTTTGGATAAGAGCGGAAGGACATGAAATGAGTGAGACAGGGCTGTAGCCTATCCTCATCTTTTTCCGTATGGACACTGAGCTAACTGTGAATGAAACCAAGGAAAAATTTCGAGAGATAATTAAAGTACAGGGAGAATAAATTAAAAGTTACAGGTTTACCAATGACTATAATTCTGTGTGAGACGGCAAACGATTTGAAAGAACAGTGAAATGGAATCTATAGTGCATTGAAAAGCATTTATAAGATTAACATCAACACAGTCAGAACAACAATAATTGGATCGAATCGATTTAAATCAGTCGGTGCCGAGGAAAGGAGCAATAAAAGTAGCAGATAAGAAATGTTACTCCTCCAGAAAAATAACTGAGGATGGCGGAAGAGGGAGGCTATAAAATATAGACTGGCAACACCGAGTAATGTAGTTCTGAAAAAAAGAAATTCGTTTACATGTAATGTAAATTTAAATATTTGGAAATTATAATGCAGGTCTTTGTGTGGAGTGTAATCAAGCAAAAAAGTAAAACGTGGACGATAAAAAACTCGGATAAGAGCTGAAAAAATGGTGGCACTACAAGAGATTGTTGAAGACCGCATGCGTAGTTTGGATAACTAATGAGGAGCTACAGAATCGAATTAGGGAGAAAAGAAAGTTCCCTAACAGAAGATATCGGTAGACAGGACACATCCTCTGGTAATTTGGCGATAGGAGGAAGTATGAGAGAGGGGAGGGAAGGGGAGGGTGAAAATAATAAAGGTAGACCAGTGCTTGTCTAGAGTAAATAGTTTCAAACGAGTTTTGCTCGCAGTGGTTACGTCAGAGAGTCATGAACAGGGTAGAATAAGACAGATACACTACTGGCCATTAAAATTGCTACACCAAGAAGAAATGCAGATGATAAACGGGTATTCATTGGACAGATATATTATACTAGAACTGACATGTGATTACATTTTCACGCACTTTAGGTGCATAGATCCTGAGAAATCAATACCCAGAACAACCAACTCTGGCCTTAATAACGGTCTTGATATGCCTGGGCATTGAGTCAAACAGAACTTGGATGGCGCGCACAGGTACAGCTGCACATGCAGCTTCAACACGATACCACAGTTCATCAAGAGTAGTGACTGGCGTATTGTGACGAGCCAGTTGCTCGGCCACCATTGACCAGATGTTTTCAATTGGTGAGAGATCTGGAGAATGTGCTGACCAGGGCAGAAGTCGAACATTTTCTGTATCCAGAAAGGCCCGTAGAGGACCTGCAACATGCGGTCGTGAATTATCCTGCTGAAATGTAGGGTTCGCAGGGATCGAATGAAGGGTAGAGCTACGGGTCATAACATATCTGAAATGTAATGTCGACTGTTCAAAGTGCCGTCAATTCGAACAAGAGGTGACCGAGACGTGTAACCAATGGCACCCCATACCATCACGCCGGGTGATACGCCAGTATGGCGATGACGAATACACGCTTCCAATGTGCGTTCACCGCGTTGTCGCCAAACACGGATGCGACCATCATTATGCTGTAAACAGAACCTGGATTCATCCGAAAAAATGGCGTTTTGCCATTCTTGCACCCAGGTTCGTCGTTGAGTACAGCATCGCAGGCGCTCCTGTCTGTGATGCAGCGTCGAGGGTAACTGCAGCCATGGTCTCCGAGCTGATAGTGCATGCTGCTGCAAACGTCGTCAAACTGTTCGTGCAGATGGTTGTTGTCTTGCAAACGCCCCCATCTGTTGACTCAGGGATCGAGACGCGGCTGCACGGTCCGTTACAGCCATGCGGATAAGATGCCTGTCATCGCGACTGCTAGTGATACGAGGCCGTTGGGATGCAGCACGGCGTTCCGTATTACCCTCCTGAAACCACCGATTCCATATTCTGCTAACAGTCATTGGATCTCGACCAACGCGAGCAGCAATGTCGCGATACGATAAACCGCAATCGCGATAGGCTACAATCCGACTTTTATCAAAGTCGGATACGTGATGGTACGCATTTCTCCTTCTTCCACGAGGCATCATAACAGCGTTTCACCAGGCAACGCCGGTCAACTGCTGTTTGTGTATGAGCAATCGGTTGGAAACTTTCCTCATGTCAGCACGTTGTAGGTGCCAACCTTGTGTGAATGCTCTGAAAAGCTAATCTTTTGCATATCACAGCGTCTTCTTCGTGTCGGTTAAATTTCGCGTCTGTAGCACGTTATCTTCGTGGTGGAGCAATTTTAATGGCGAATAGTGTACTTGCTGTCATAGGGTTGTGGCTTTTACATACTGTTGCACAGGGTAGAGTGGAGTGGAGAGCTGCACCAAACCAGTGTTAGGACTGAAGACCGCAGTAACACCAACGAGTCAATATGGCCGACGTTTACCGTTACCTATTGTACGCTTTGGTGTAGTTTTGTCTTGCGGTATATGTAAAAAAAAAAAATTTTGGTTGAAAATCAGGTCACTGGACTGCTCAGATCTGCAGTATTCCGTCGCTGGGATGGATCGGAAGTGGGGGAAACGACTTCTGCGAGGCACGCCGGTGGTATGTGCGGCTCGTGCGGCTTTTGGCGTTCCCACAGCGGGCAGCGAGCTAGGCGGCGCGCGTTTGCGTGGGCGTCGGAGGCCGGTTCTTACTGGCCGGCGGCCGCGCGCCTCCAGTCAGCGGAGGGGACTGCCGTCACAGCACGCAAACGCAAGGGTCTAGGGTCGGGAGGGAAGAAGCAGCTGCAGCGGCGCCAGAGCAGACCGTCGCTGGTCGGTGAAAGCCAGGCGCCTGGGAACCGCGGACCAGCGAGTGACGACTGAGTGCTCGTTAGGAAGCAGCCCGCCGCTTTCCCTTCTCGCGAACAGCCTCTGACGAGCGTAACAGTCCGGGGGCAGGAGCTGCCACAGTCGACGAGGATACCTCAGTGACGTTGTGCCGAGAACAGACACTCTGAAACCAGTAAATCGGTTCCAGCCTGTGTTGAGACTCAGCTACTCCTAAATAGGTAGGATGTTTGGCGTACGACGTATGAGCTGTGTCCGGCCTTGTGCAGGAACCGATTGCCCCAGAGGCAGGGTACTATCGCAGAACGGTTCTCTGGCACATTGGTCAGACTGTGGTGGGTAGAGCATCAGATTTACCCTATGACGTAGTAGAGAACAGCATCAAAACCATTTCGTATTACTGCTGTAGACGCATTGTCAACTTACGGCCTTGCATTCTACTGCCTAAAATAAACGTAGGTCTTTTCGATATATGTTCGTGCTTTGAAAAAGGGTTGTACTACATTTTCTGAAAAAAAAAATTGAAACACAAGAAAGGGAGGAGCGACCGAAATGAAACTTCACGAGCGCAGAGGGTCTGTGACGTTATTTCACTTCATAAAAATCTAATTAAATTTACAAATAACTTGGTAGTAAGAGCCCACTTGTCAGTATGTAGGTGGACTCTTCCATAGAAGATAACAGCAACCAGCCACATTTTACAATCCTATTTATTTATTTAAATAGCACCGTTACCGGTTTCGAACCGGCAGGTTCATTTTCAGACGGCTAGTTCACATTAAGATAGACTTTACAATAGCTTTCACTTTTTGCCCAATGCTTGAATACTGCTCACCGGTGTGGGATCCGTACCAGTTAGGTTTGATAGAAGAGATAGAGAAGATCCAACGGAGAGCAGCGCGCTTCGTTACAGGGTCATTTAATACGTGTCGCAGTACAAAATTAAACGATATTAAATTTCCCACAACAAAGGTCCTATTCATTTTTTCTCTAGAACTAATGGTTTGTACACAGAGAGCGCGAGAATGTTGAAAAATTCGCTCGACGCGCAGTTTTTGTAGGCCAATTTGAGGTATTTTCCCGACTTGATAGACCACAAGTGTCCCGTATCAAACTGTTCGTCTCAACTTGCTACCTCAATATGCCGCCTCAAATGGGCCTGCCAAACGACGCCTCGCTTGGTGTAAGGAGCATAAACATTGGACGATTGAACAGCGGGAAAACGTTGCGTGGAGTGAAGAATCACGGTACACGATATGGAGATCCGATGGCAGGGTCTGGGTATGGCGAATGCCCGGTGAACGTCATCTGCCATTGTGTGTAGTGCCAACAGTAAAATTCTGAGGCGGTGGTCTTATGGTGTGGTCGTGTTTTCCATGGAGGGCGCTTGTACCCCTTGTTGTTTTGGGTGTAACTATCACAGCAGAGGCCTACATTGATGTTTTAAGCACTTTCTTGCTTCCCACTGTTGAAGAGCAATTCAGGGATGGCGATTGCATCTTTCAACACAATCGAGCACCTGTTCATAATGCACGACCTGTGACAAAGTGCTTACACGACAATAATATCCCTGTTACGGACTGGCCTGCACAGAGTCCTGACCTGAATCCTATAGAACACCTTTGGGATGTTTTGGAACACAGACTTCGTGCCAGGTCTCACCGAAACGACATCGATACCTCTTCTCAGTGCATAACTCCGTGAAGAATGGGCTGCCATTCCCCAAGAAACTACCAGCGCCTGACTGAACGTATGCCTGCGAGAGTGGAAGCTATCATCAAGGCTAGGGGTGGGTCTACACCAATTGAATTCCAGCATTACGGAGGGCGCCACGAACTTGTAAGTCATTTTCAGCCGGGTGTCCGGATACTTTTGTTCATATAGCGTATTACGTAAATATTATGACATGCATCTGGAGAGAAGTAAATGATTTGTGATGGATGTACATAAATAAATATTACAACAGCGTTTCATTGACTTTTTTAGATATAGCTAGTTGAAGATACTGTATGACGAAGCAAGCTATTCACTACTGGTTTAGTGTCTGCATGTTGTTATTGTGAAAGGGGGCAGTGTTTACTTTAAATTGGAAAGCAGGTGAATTAAATTTTGAAGAAAGGCTGCATTGGCTAGCTCGGTCTGTTCATTGAGAAGATGTTCTGGTGCTTTGCTTTTATATACATATATTTCAATCTCTTCAAGCAAATTCATAAAGGTAGCTTTCTCAGCACGGTGCAATAATTATACATGGTCTTCCATGATTGTAAGTAGATGTGTGCATTGCAAATGTGGATTTTGAAATGTTGTACAAACGTATGGCATCTGTATGCTCGTTGAACCGAATCTCAGTGCTTCTCCCAATTTGTCCTGCATGGAAGGAGGGCTACCTTGACAGCTGAGTTTGTATATACCTGAATATGAAGCTGTCGGTTCGAAACAAATAACGGTGCTATTTAAATAAATAAATAGCATTGTAAAAAGTTGCTGTTAGCTTCGATGTAAGAGTCAACCTATATTTCCTCACAGCCACAGGCTCAGAATGTCAGTTTCCGATAAAACAGCACGTATCAGTACCCTCCCTGACCTCAATGCATGCACTGATTCGGGTCGGAAGGCTGTCATAAGGCGATTGTACAATCTTCAGAAGCAACTGTTGTAACTGGTCCTCGGTATCCTAGATACTGGCCGTGGGACAGACATGACGTCAGAGTTGGTACCACACGTCTCCTATCGGGGACAAATGTGGGGATCTTGCTGATAACGGGACTATGTCAGCATCATGCGTGCAGATCATAGAAACACTTTCCATGTGTGGAATACCATTGTCCTCTTGAAAAATGGAACCACGATACTGTCGCTTGAGAGTTAACACTAGAGGACGCGCGACGTCCGTGGCGTACCTCTGTGGCGTCAGAGTTTGCTCAGCCATCAGCCATGACCTCAAGTCGTGCTCCCCACACAGTTACGCCACAACTGACACAGCTGTAACTTCATCTGAAGACTGGAACCTCTTCCCACGTTGCCGCTGTATCCACCGACGATGGTCACTTGGGGTAACGCAGAACCACCATTCATTGCTGACCACAGTGCGACACGATTCATCGGCAGTCCACGCTTTCCAGGCACGGCGCCACTCCAAAGGCAGTCTACACATGAGAAGACAGCTCCACAGTCCGGCCGCTGCTAGCCTGTGACCAGAGGTGCGGGATGATGCAGAATGTTGCGAGGACTCGATTACCTCTTCTCGGATGCCAGATGCTGATGTGAAGGGGTTACGATACGCTCAGTGCACGTATGGTCACCCTCCATCTTGATGCTCAGTCATGGTCGACCAAAACCTTGACGACGAGTACGCCTGCGCTCGTGTAGTCCATATGGTCCAAAATGAACCACTGCCACATCCGAACGCCCCACAAATCCGGATATTACACAATTCGACCAGCTCCTCAAAAAGAGTCCCGAAATGAGCCTCCTTTCGAATTCCGACGACAGCCCAACCGACAGACAGTCAACGGACAGACTGACAAGATAACTTCCGCTCCACCCGACCAGCACACAACAGGAAGTTCAATGGAACAACGTAGAGGATACTGGCGCCCACAACCAATTATACATTGAGCTGTCAAACAACTCACAGTGCTGGAAAGCGACAACACGATGAGGAAAATACACTGCCTGAATTTACGTCAACGGCCAGGGCAGGTAACCGGAACATTAACGGTCACAAGACAGAATATTCTGCTGGTGCGCTTCAATTCAAAATAACCAAGCACGGTTGAACTCCACCGGAGGGTGGCTAAAATTTGCCAACTTGAAAACACACGTTGTTGTTCGCGGGAATGTCCCAACAGCCGACAACGAAATCCAAACGACACAATGTGAACAGTCGTGACTTGCTGGTAGATTAAGTCAAAACTCAACTTTCGTGTCCAGGATCGGTGAGCCACGGACCTCGTAGCACCACACACTCCGACCGCGCGTGGACGCCGCTAGCGGCCTCGGCCAAACTACGCGCCCCAGATATTTCCTCGCTGCTCCACGCCAACCGACCAACTGCTCGCACACAGCACAGCCGGAAACTATAAGCGCCAGACCAAAGATAGTACAAGGTGCGAATATCGATACACACCGCCGGTGCCATTCGCAGAGAGAGAGAGAATAACAGCATAATCGCGATAACTTCGGGAAACTAAACACAGAATAGCAACCAAGGTTTAATCCAACGCATCACATGAGCCATACACGGCTCACGGACATTTGGAAGTCCTTTCGTCCACGAAACATTTTGTCTCCCCACACCATAACACCTGCACCACGAAAAAGATCATTGGTATATTATGTGTTTACATCTCTCGCCTATGAGGATTCGTCCAGCATTGTCGAATTGGACCATTTTGGTGGTCCAGTTGTTATGGTTTGGGGTTGCATAACAGTGCATGTGTGTACTGGCCTCCAAATCTTTTAACACTGTACACTCGCTGCTCAACGTTACAGTGCCACTGTACTTCTCCACGTGCGCCTTTTCAGGGGTGCACTCCGCCATGACTTCGTTTTTATGGACGACAGTGCGTGACCACATCTAACAGCGCAGGTGGAGTAATTCTTGGAACGAGAGAATATTCTGAAAATGGGCCACCTGCCCTTTCCCCCGACTCAAAACCCATCGAGCGGGTGTGGGATGCGTTGCGCAGATGTATTGCAGATCGCCCGCAGGCACCAACGATCGTCCCGCATTTGTCAACGGCGCTGGTGGACGAGTGGGACGCCCTAACACGAGAACTCCTTACTAACCTTGTGGCCAGCACCGGAGCATTGCAGAGCATACATTGTTTTCCATGGCGATCACACACTCTATTAGGAACATGTCCCACATTTTGTAATATCCAGGGGATCATCATGAATCTCTGTGTGTCATTTGTGTTCATCTCATTGCGTATTTCTTTCATTTATCTCCTGTACTACACTGTAGCCATTTTTTCTGTGTGTGGCCCAAGTTTCATCAACACATGTTACGTAGCATCATGCGAAAGTTACTTTCGTCCTTAACCCTCCGAACTCGTCTAGTTTACTCTCGGGGAAAACCGATACACCACCAGCGACAGTCCGATCAGCGGGCCGGACCGTCATCCAGCGATCACGGCGCTTGTGCAGGGGTGCGTGTTCCAGCACAGTCCTGGACACGCCACAGTTCTTGTTCACGCTCTGGTTCAGAGCTAAATGTTTCCATTTCCTCATTGAGAGACAACAATACTGCTTCCTTACCTGGTTTGTTGAACTTATAAATGTTATATATTTCCATCATGATTTGCCTGCCGAACTATTTGTTTCATATATAGTTCGGAGAAGGCCCTTAGTATGTTTCATTGGTTGTCTTATAACGCCCATCATTAACAAAACTTCTATTATTCCTATTGATTGTTAGATGATTGAAGCCTGCTCTAATCATGACAGTATGATTGGGGGAATTATGTACTAACTAACTGCGGATTTATCCAAAGTTTTCGGTTATTTCGAGAGGGAGGGGGGGGGGAGGGGCTCGGGGGTGGACCTGGTGGTCAATAGAAAGATCTAATTATAATGTTACGCCCACCGTTCATGCTGCAAACAATCTCGCATGCAACTTCGATTTATACCTGCATTTCCAGTTAGCATATCCCTTCCATATATATTTCAAACTTCCCCGAAGATCTCATTGCTATCTATTTCGGTTTTAACCAACCATCTGTGCCTTGTATTATGGGATCGCCACTGATGTGTAGGAGCGCTTCAAACTCTCGCACGTCTTTCCGAGCGCTTCGGCAGTTAATCGCTGGAATTTCAATACTCTCAGCTGTAAGGGCTATTTCCTTCGATATATTATACTGATCCTTTCGGGTTTCCTACAAATATCGTCATCTAGACTGGATTAAGAGTCGCCAAAACTGAATAACTCCTCGCGTCCATCCCGTGCACACTCAGTTATCTGGGTGGCAGATTCTGATGTATAGTGCATACCTGACTCTTTTAGAGCATCCTACAGTCCCCAAATCTATGGCTCAATGCTGGAAAGTCGCAGCCTAGATTTTCACAGAAAGTTCGAAGTCAACTCTGAAAAATGGGCCCACGATCGTCTCTGGGGACAATGCAGCAGGTTGTGAGGTTCGTTAGAACTCCGTAAACAAGGATGATCTTGTCAACTTCCTCTGCCGGTCGCTTGATCATGTCAACTTTCTGTGCCAGTCGCTGGACTGATCCAAGTATAGCGTCAGAGCGCAGACTACAGGCGTCGTTGGACCAATGATCGACACAGTCTACAATTGGTTGCAACCCATTCCCTCAGTGACTGCTGAAGCACGTGTTGAATGAGGTCCGCAGGAGCACGCACTGAGGGTACTTTCTGATCCTTCCCATCCCTTCCTGCCATTTCCGTAAGGGGAATCATTATTCACCATACGCTTGAACTGCTGACGACTAATAGACTCCTGCTCTTCTGGGTTTGCCTCCCCTCGACACGGGCCACTGTGGTTCTCCCAATAGGTGAAGTGAGTCTCACTGGCTCAGTTTCAGAAATTGCAACGAGATTGAATGCAAAAGGCACAATGCCGACTTCTGTCCAGGGGGGAAAACGCTACAAAGGGTCTGTGTTTTAAAACTTTCCTGGAAGTCCGTTGTGGATTCCGATGCACCACTGCAGGTTTATTATAACCCTTGGACCTTCACATTGACGATGAAACACAGAAATTCCATCGGGATTGAATACAAAAGGCACAATGTCGACTTCTGTCCAGAGGGAGTAACTCTTCAAAGAGTCTGTGCTTTGAACCTTTCCTGGGAGACCAGTATTAGATTCCGATGCACCACGGAGGTTTACAGCACCTCGAACTTGTTGATTACGGGGATGGATGTAGCACACTGACTGCTCCCTGGTCTCTGTATCCCATGTTCAAGCCGCCAAACAATACCACTCTTGAATCGCTCACAGTCAAGTGGACGAATGGTCCACTGAAAAGGAAACAGAATCCACAGGACAGGACAGTACTTGAGATATCTTTGGTTTTTCTGATTCGGTAGACCTCCCAACGCAACCATTCGCAGCAGCTTCCGTTGGCTTGACAATAGTGATGGCGATTTGGAGCAGCTTACGGACATCAACTGATTCATCTCACAGTTTAAAAAAATGGTTCAAATGGCTCTGAGCGCTATAGGACTTAACTTCTGAGGTCATCAGTCCCCTAGGACTTAGAACTACTTAAACCTAACTAACCTAGGGACATCACACACATCAATGTCCGAGGCAGGATTCGAACCTGTGACCGCAGCGGTCGCGCGGTTCCAGACTGTAGCACCTAGAACCGCTAGGCCACTCCGGCCGGCTCTCACAGTTCAGACGGCGGTTGTGTCGTGGCTGATGCAATGTTTTATAGGGCAGTAAACAACTTAAGACTTTTTTTTATTTCTGTATCAGTTATCTTACAAGTATTAGCAGTTCCCTTTAATAAAAAAAGCGATTAACAACGAATGACAGACTTCTGTTATGGCGACCAAAAAACTGGATAAAAGTTATTGATTCCCTGAAACTTCATTTTTGAAGTTATTGTTAACACTAAACTCCAAAATATCGGTATTTTACGATAAATTCAGGCAATATACAGTCCTGTTGAAAGATAATATTACATTAATACAATATGTTAGTTGTAATATATTCTACAGTAACGGTAAATCACAAACGCCGATTTATTACGGAATATGGTGCGTGCAACACTCGTAGCCTCCGAAAATACTCGAAAATATACGTTGATTGACGTGGATAAATACTGAAATTTGGAGTAAATGAGTTTTGAACAAGGATACTACTGCCAAAACTATATAAAGGATAAATATTGATTACAAATGATGCCATACCACAAAAAAAGTTTTTTTTCTTGTTTTGCGGCCCTCAAAACTAGGAAGTACATCATGATACACGTACGAGTTTTAATACACTTAACAGGAACAACACATTTAAATTTTACATAAAGTTGTAGGACTTAAGTTTTAGAGGCGGTTATCAAATTTTTCTACTTTTGCCATCTTCAGGATTTCATCAATAATATTCTTCACGAAGTCCCAAGATCTCATAGATTCTACACTCCTACTGGAATAATGGTTAGGCTGTCACTTCCCCCATGATTTCTGAAATTCACAAGGAATGTTTTCCAATATTTTGGTCTGGTTTGGCCACAAGTCTTTCAAAGCACTATGAAATTCTGACCCCTAATACTGGATCCCTTACCTCTCCCAAATCAACACCCATTAATTCTTCTATCACGTCTGCTGACAGTTTTTGCCTCTCATAGATGCCCTGGATCTACTTTTGCCATCTGTCCGCCCTGTCCTCTGCGACTAACACTGGTATTGCTTTTTCTCTCTTAATATTAATGCATTTGCTTTTAATTTCTCCGGGAGTTATTTTCACTTGTATATATACCGAATGTACCTTTTCGACGATCATTTCATTTTCGCTTTTCTTCAAGTTTTCACTTTTTATTCCTTGCACTTCACATTGATTTAATTCCAACGTGACTTTGCTTGCCATATACTTTACCTTTTCAGGATCTATAATATTCATTTTATGACGATCTCAGAGATTTTAACTTTGCCAGCTTGAATGTATATCGATTCTGATACGTTTGAAAACTCTTTGCTCATCCACTACATCGCACTGTTTGTCATTGGTGAGCCGTTGGCCATGAGTTAATCACGCGCCTTAGCAGTAGAGAATGCCACGCGCTTGCTTGTTCGAATAGAAGTCGGCCATTTCATTCTCATTCTTCTCCCTATTAGTGTAGCGCTGCACTCGTTGTTGAGAGCCGTGAAGTGTTAGGATGTCTCTGGTTCTGGGGACATATTTGAAGGGGCATATTGTTCCCACGAAATTATCACGTTTATCCGAGGGCTATGGCTTCGAGTAGTTGCGTTATGTGCAAGATTGCCGGTAAGAATGTTGCAAATTATTTACTGTGCTGAATTCTGTCTTATCGTCTGAGGCAAGTCAAGTCGTGTTTTGTATCCTTCCATGCACTGTTATACTACTGCGTATTGTCACAAAGCAGTAGTTGCGAAGTATCAACAATTTAGCGACAAGTCACTGATTCACTGCTAAGCCCATTTCATTCTGTTCTATATTAAACGCTTCCATATTAAATTTCGTGAGAAGTACTTGATTGGTTTGGTCGATGGTATCGAATTATATTTCCGTTGATGTAGGCCCTCCCGAAAGTTCTGCCAATATCGACTGAGAATCAGGTGCCTCCTTTTATCGTTTACCAGAAATCTGTACTGTGAAACTACGTCTGCATGTACAGAGATTCTCCGCAAGCCAACGTCGGGCGCGTGGCGGAAGGTATCCTGCACTATTACGAGTTCATTTCCTTTCCTGTCCCACTCGCAAATAGAGCGAGGAAAAAACGACTATGTGCCTCCGTATGAGCCCTAATTTCCCTTATCGTATCTTCGTGGTCCTTATGTTGGCGACAGTAGAATCGTTCGGCAATCAGCTGCATATGCCGATTTTTTTAAATTTTTTCAGTAGTGTTCCTCGAAAAGAACGTCGCCTTCCCTCCAGGGATACCCATTTCAATTCCCGAAGTGCCACTTTAACACTTAGGTGTTGTTCGAACCTACCAGTACAAATCTATCAGGCCGCCTCTGAGCTGCTTCGATGTCTTCCTTTACCCCTGCCGGGTACAGATCCCAAAACACTCGAGCAGTACTCAAGAATAGGTCGCACCGGCGTCCTGCATATGTTCTCCTTTTGAAGATAAAACACATTTTTCTAAAATCCCAATAAACCGAAAC
Organism: Schistocerca nitens; assembly: GCF_023898315.1. Taxonomy (NCBI): domain Eukaryota; kingdom Metazoa; phylum Arthropoda; class Insecta; order Orthoptera; family Acrididae; genus Schistocerca; species Schistocerca nitens. The sequence continues at coordinate 117,914,022 of NC_064620.1, read as the reverse complement.
GTTATGCCTAAATATTTAAACGACATGACTGTGTCAAACAGGACACTACTTATGCTGTATCCTAACATTATGGGTTCTTTTCCTATCAATCCGCATTAACTTACATTTTTCCACATTTAGAGCTACCTGCCATTCATCACAACTAGAAATTTTGTCTAAGTCATCTTGTATGCTCTTACAGCCACTCAACACCAACACTTTCCTGCAAACCAAAGCATCATCAACAAACAACGGGAGGTTGCTGCCCACTCTGTCGGTCTCATATATATATATATATATATATATATATATATATATATATATATATATATATATATATATATATATACTCCTGGAAATGGAAAAAAGAACACATTGACACCGGTGTGTCAGACCCACCATACTTGCTCCGGACACTGCGAGAGGGCTGTACAAGCAATGATCACACGCACGGCACAGCGGACACACCAGGAACCGCGGTGTTGGCCGTCGAATGGCGCTAGCTGCGCAGCATTTGTGCACCGCCGCCGTCAGTGTCAGCCAGTTTGCCGTGGCATACGGAGCTCCATCGCAGTCTTTAACACTGGTAGCATGCCGCGACAGCGTGGACGTGAACCGTATGTGCAGTTGACGGACTTTGAGCGAGGGCGTATAGTGGACATGCGGGGGGCCGGGTGGACGTACCGCCGAATTGCTCAACACGTGGGGCGTGAGGTCTCCACAGTACATCGATGTTGTCGCCAGTGGTCGGCGGAAGGTGCACGTGCCCGTCGACCTGGGACCGGACCGCAGCGACGCACGGATGCACGCCAAGACCGTAGGATCCTACGCAGTGCCGTAGGGGACCGCACCGCCACTTCCCAGCAAATGGACACTGTTGCTCCTGGGGTATCGGCGAGGACCATTCGCAACCGTCTCCATGAAGCTGGGCTACGGTCCCGCACACCGTTAGGCCGTCTTCCGCTCACGCCCCAACATCGTGCAGCCCGCCTCCAGTGGTGTCGCGACAGGCGTGAATGGAGGGACGAATGGAGACGTGTCGTCTTCAGCGATGAGAGTCGCTTCTGCCTTGGTGCCAATGATGGTCGTATGCGTGTTTGGCGCCGTGCAGGTGAGCGCCACAATCAGGACTGCATACGACCGAGGCACACAGGGCCAACACCCGGCATCATGGTGTGGGGAGCGATCTCCTACACTGGCCGTACACCACTGGTGATCGTCGAGGGGACACTGAATAGTGCACGGTACATCCAAACCGTCATCGAACCCATCGTTCTACCATTCCTAGACCGGCAAGGGAACTTGCTGTTCCAACAGGACAATGCACGTCCGCATGTATCCCGTGCCACCCAACGTGCTCTAGAAGGTGTAAGTCAACTACCCTGGCCAGCAAGATCTCCGGATCTGTCCCCCATTGAGCATGTTTGGGACTGGATGAAGCGTCGTGTCACGCGGTCTGCACGTCCAGCACGAACGCTGGTCCAACTGAGGCGCCAGGTGGAAATGGCATGGCAAGCCGTTCCACAGGACTACATCCAGCATCTCTACGATCGTCTCCATGGGAGAATAGCAGCCTGCATTGCTGCGAAAGGTGGATATACACTGTACTAGTGCCGACATTGTGCATGCTCTGTTGCCTGTGTCTATGTGCCTGTGGTTCTGTCGGTGTGATCATGTGATGTATCTGACCCCAGGAATGTGTCAATAAAGTTTCCCCTTCCTGGGACAATGAATTCACGGTGTTCTTATTTCAATTTCCAGGAGTATATATATATATATATATATATATATATATATATATATATATATATTAGATTAGATTCAGTTTTCGTCCCATGGACTCAAAAAGTGAGGTGATTCTCGTGGGTGTGGAACATGTCAGAAAAGTATAACATAAAATATTTGAATATAATACTTACTACCCCAATCATTTGTCAGCATATTGTCAAAATAGGTGAGCACATTACAGTAAACTGGAACTGCTAATGTTTACAGAGTTAATATGCTGTCAGAAGGAAACATTATTATTCACTATTAATAAATTTATCATACACAAAATAAGTAACCTTGACTGTTGCGACCACATGCTGTCAAAACTGGAATTTAACAGACATTTTTACTTGAGCTGGCCTAACATTCTCAGTTAAGACATTCATCTATAGAGCACAAGGAGTTGCCTACCAAAAAGTCTTTCAAACTCTGTTTAAACTTTGTTTTGTCTGAAACTAAGTTTTTAATGGTTGCTGGCAATTTATTAAAAATATGTGTTCGTGATTATTGGATCCTTTTTTGGGGCAAGGTTTCTACATGATGTTCTTGAATTTACACCATAAATAATACTATATATGAGTATGCTGGGCAAACATCTATTAGGCGCACTACGAATGTAGTGGTGTGGACATGTTGGGAATGTGGATCTCACGGGGAGCGTGCAAGGGATTAGTCCCTGCAGACGCACTATCCTCTGTGCCCTCGGTGGCTCAGTTCCGTTTCAGCCGCGCTCGCGAGTGGCCGCTGTTAACTGTTGCGCTGCACTTCAGTGTTTACATCGCTGTACTTGTGCTCCGCCGAGTGCCGTCCGTCCGTTAATCTCCGTGTTCGTTCCTGTTCCTTGTGATCTGATCGCTCTTTCTGGTCTTGCTGCTGCTACTTGGAATTTCGGTTGTTTAACCGAAATTGCTTCGCTGGATTAACCATGGCTACAAACCTCAGGAAGAATACTCTGGTATTTGCTTTTGACAAAGAATCCCGTCCTGTTCAGCCGACATCCCTGGAAATAGATGACTGGATTACACAGGTAATTGGTCTAAATTCTGAAACCGTTCATACCTGGCAACTGGATCAGGAAAAATACTGTGTTTTTGTCAAGTTAATCAGTGCGTCGACTGTTGATAAAGTGTTACGAAAGTGGGGCTATGAAGTAGATTTTGTGCATAGAAATGGTTATAAAAGTAAGGTTTCCATCTATAGAGCGGACATTCATTACAAAACCGTTCGTGTCTTGAATCTCCCCATTGAAATTGAAAATGATAAGATTAAGGAAGCTCTTTTAAACTACGGAGACGTTAAATCAATTGCAAATGAAAGATGGTCGCCTCGCTTTAAACTGCAGTGTTTTAACGGGGTCCGCTGTGTAGAGATGGACGTTAAGACGAATATTCCGTCTCACATAACTGTTTGTGGGTATAAGGCACAAATTGTTTATACAGGTCAGGAAGCTACATGTCATATATGTAACGAAACCGGCCACTTCAGACAGGAATGTCCGCGGCGAACTGTTGTGCTTAAAAGTAATTTGATACAGCGTCAGAAGCTTACCTTAAATGATCTGTTGCCAAAGAATAGCCCGGAACAACTGGTTGACGATGTTAACGCAGCGGGACAAGCTCATGTCTCCCTTCATGATAACAGTCAATTTCCCCCGTTAACAACAAAAGGAAACCCCGTTGCCACTACTCGTGAAACTGAAATGCAACCGAAAAAACGACCTCTGGACATAACTGATAGTTGTTCAGAGGACGAGCTGTCTTGTCCCTCTCCCTCACTTCGCAAGCAAAAACAGTGCGATGAGGAGGCAGAGGAACCTGAAGGCAAAATGCGAATGGAAACTAATGAACAGAAAGATAATACACATACGGTACCAGAAAATGAAAGGGGTGTAAGCAGCATTAATTTGCAAGAAACAACAGGTGCAGTAGCCGATTGCAAAGATCAGAATCTATCTGTTAATAAACAAATTCAGGGAGAGGATGCAAAACTGCAGTCTCCATTTGTTTCCCTCGATCAGAAAGTGAGTGAAATTAATAAAGAACGAGGAAGTGGTGGCCAAACTGAAATCACGGTCAAAACCTCAGGGCAGGCGCCGGCAACCGAAATTGCTAAAGCGTCTGCTGCTGCTCCAGATAAGCCGCGAAGTAAAATACCGACGCAACCAAATGAGAATGTAGCTCGTAACCAAGGGAAGGGAAAATCCAATAGGGGCGACCCAAGCCCAAAGAATGTTCAGTTCGAAACGGTCGTACACGAATCACTGGAGGAAAAATCAGAAAGTTTACCAGGAAATCAGTCTGCTTGCGGTACAAGAGAAAACATCAGAAGTAGAAAAAAACGGGACAGTAACTAATAAACTGATTGAAGTGTTATTCCATGTTCAGCCTCCCGAGACAACTGTTACAGCTTAACTGAACCCTGAACCACAGTAAACTAAATTAGTTCAACAAACAACTACATAGTGACAGCACAATGACGCAATCTTATTCTGTCACCACTATAAACATAAATAAAATCACGACCGGTTTGAAATTATCGGCCCTTAAGGAATTTTTGTACGAATCCGCGACTGATATTGCCCTGTTACAAGAAGTTCTAATTTCGGATTTGGTAATTCCCGGTTTTGTCAGTTACATAAATGTGTCTCCCGAAACAAGCGTTGGAACAGCTATTTTGGTAAGGGAAGGGATTACAGTAAGCGAGGTGGAACGACTGGAATCCGGAAGGGGAATAGGACTAAATATCTATGATGTGACTATCATCAACTTGTACGCCCCTTCAGGAAGTTCTCATCGAGCTGACAGGGCACGTTTCTTCAAGGATGACTTGATATACTTGTTAAGGAAATCACCAAGACAGTTATTACTTGGAGGTGATTTTAATTGTGTTTTAAATCGAAAAGATCAGTTACCTAATTTTAATTTCTCAAGTGAACTAAAACAATTAGTTACTGGTTTAGAATTAAAGGATATATGGGAAATCAAATACCCCTCCACTGTTGAGTTCACTTATGTCACGGCAACATCACGTAGCAGGATTGATAGACTATATATTTCTAAAAATCTTGTAACTTCCGTGACAAAAGTAGAAACCATTCCTACGTACTTTTCAGACCATTCAAGTGTCTTAGCTTGCATAAATCTAACAAGACAGCCGGTTCGCCGATTCAAGAATCAGTGGAATTTGAACACTTCCTTGTTAGTTAATCATGATTTAGAAGATCTGATTAAAGAAACATGGGCAATATGCCTGCGAGCCCGTAGTAGATATGCCACTGCTATTGACTGGTGGGTTAAAATGGCAAAGCCAAAGTTGAGGAAAGTTCTTATTCAATACAGTGCACAGAGCGCAAGGGAAATGAAATGCACTATAGAGTATTACTATTCCGTTTTGAGAGATCTATATGATCAAGTCTCAGCAGGTTCCTCACTTCGGATAGCAGACATAAAAAAAGTCAAAGCCAAGTTACTTAATATCAAGAGAAGTCAAATGGAAGGGTTGAAAATAAAATCGAAGGCAAATTCGGTGTCAGCAGATGAAACTACTTCCCTATATCATTTAGTGAAGCATACGAAAAACGGGAGAAGGACTTTTATTGAAGAAATTCGAACAAAACACGGCACGATTCTCAGAACCCAGCAGGATATCATGGACGAGATTTATCGCTATTATTGCGAGCTATATTCTGTACATCAAAGTAGTGATGCTTCCTTGGAAGAATTCCTTGACATCCTAGCCCCACAGCTGACAGAAGATGACAACGAAAATTTTCTCGAGGTTGTCAGTGAAGAAGACGTGTATGAGACTCTGTGCGCCTCGCCACCAAAAAAATCCCCAGGACCGGATGGTCTGCCAGCGGAGTTTTACATCCGTTACTGGCCAATAGTAGGTGCGAAAATCACGGACATTGTAAATGAGGTTATTCAGGGTAAAATGATTCCGGCTGAGTTTAAGGAGAGTAAAATTGTTCTGGTGCCAAAAAATAATGGAAACAAAGATTTAAATAATTTTCGTCCAATTTCACTGCTGAATTCTGATTATAAATTAATAGCTAGAGTAATAAACAAGAGAATTTCATGCCTTACAGATAAAATTATTAGACAACATCAGAACTGTGCGCAAGGCAGAACCATTTTTCAAAATCTAGCGGAATTCAGGGATATCATTGCAATAACTTCTGTAACAAACATAAAGTGTGCTTTATTGTTTTTAGATTTTTATAAGGCGTTCGATGTAGTAAACCATGAATATCTTCTACGGACATTGAAGAAAATAGGTTTCAACGATAGGGTTATACAGTTGATTAAGAACATAGCAACTGGAATAAATGCTAAAATAGCGGTGAATTGTCAACAATCCAGGCCGATGCAAATACAACGAGGTGTTCCTCAAGGAAGTCCTCTGTCCATGTCGCTCTTCGCAATTTCGCTAGAACCTTTCCTCCGACATGTCCATGCTACATTAAAAGGCTTAACATTATCAGGAAACAAAACAGTTATAAGAGCCTATGCTGACGATATAGGGGTCATTATAAGGAATAATGACGAGGTAACCACGCTAGCAACAGTGATTGATTCGTACTGTAGAGCATCTGGAGCCAATGCAAACGGAAAAAAAAGTAAGATGTTAAATCTCAGAGGTTTTGATAATATCAACGTCGAGTGGGCAAAATTAGTCCGACAACATAAAACACTTGGGATCACCCTGACAGCGTGCCCTATGAAAATGACGGCTTTAAATTGGAAAGTTGCAGCAGATAAAGTGCAAGGAGCCATTGTAGAGAATTTAACTCGATATATGAACCAAGTTCAAAGAACACAGTATATCAACTCATGCATCCTTGCTAAGGCTTATTATACTGCCCAGCTGTTTCCAATACCGAGAATGATAGCGAGAAGAATAATGTCCAAAATCACAAAATTTTTGTGGAGAGGTGAAGTGTTCAGAGTACCTGCTAAAGTAGCCACTTTGGATCCTAAAAATGGTGGACTAGGATTAACTGATATAACGGATAAAGCCTCTGCTCTTTTTATCAAAAGGCAAGTTAATTTAATAAGAGACTCGCGAGAAAGCATCACCAGCCAACTTTTCGAGATCATTAAACCTCCAAGTCTGCTTCCCCCGATTGACGTGCAGAATATCAACAGTCGCTTACAGCACGTGAGGATTTTCTATGTTGAGTTTAGTTATGTCAGTGTCGAACTCAGGCAGTCCCGACACTTAACATCGAGAGCCATAATGCGGGAACGAAAGAAAAGCGAAGAAAGAAACAAAATAGAACGACAGTTTCCAAACATTGAGTGGACTGAGATTTGGAAAAACATTAGTTCCAATGTGCTCACGTCTAATATAAAAACGTCATGGTACAAGACAGTTAACAACATAGTTAGCACCAATGAAAGACTGCACGCAATCGGACTCTGTGAAACAAATTTATGTCAACAATGCCATCTAGTTGACACAGTAATTCATCGATATACTTGCAGTGGTCACATGAATAGTTGGAAGTGGATCCGGGAGCAAATAGCTCTGATTACAAGAACATCCCCTGAGTATATATCGCTGTCATTGATAAACAGGCCTGAAGCACGCTATTTCCCAGAAGCAAAAAATAACGCTGTGTACTGGTTGCTGGGAAATTTCGTTAACTACGTCCTTAACAAATTAGGATCCGATAGCATCATAGAGTTCAAGGTACACATGCTGTGTGAGTTCCACAAAATTAGAAGCTATTCGAATCACAAGAAAAAGTTCGGTAATATGCTAAAAATTGTATTTGAAAGAATGGGCATTGGTTAATATAAACAAGAAGACTGTGTTGACAGTGATGTATTGTAGATACCCTAAGGATACTATTTAAGATTTTACAGTATATTTATGATGTGTGCTTTCTCTACTTCAGAGAGTAGTTTTTTGAACTTTATAAGCTAATGTACAGAACTTATGTGCCATTGATATTGTGTGTCTAATAGTGCCATACACAAAACATGAAAGGTGCATTATTGGCTTATACTAGAAATTTGGAAATAGACAGTTTTTATAGAAATCTCCTTATCGATTGGTTAAAACCATAAGATTCTATCCGATAAATGTAATATTCAATGGCTGGCACATTGCCCTGTTCATTTTTGCAGTGAAAGACTGATTATATAGATCTGATCACTTCAAATACTTAGATCCAATTAATGTCCAGAAAGTGTAGTTGCAAGGCTAGTCAACTTTATTATATATCTCCTTTCCGCCATTCTCAAGTATTTGTGTTTAATTTAATTCTTTCTGGTGATTTAGTCAGTAACATAATCTTCTGTTGTCTTTCATTAATGTCAGCGCAATTGCAATGATCAAACCGCTTTGTTTAAATAACTTCATGTATGTATAACTTAGTATGTATTTGCAATGTGTAACATTGTTTTTTTTAATAAAGGTTTTATTTAAAAAAAAAAAAAAAAAAAAAAAAGATGGATAGAGCGTCTGCCATGTAAGCAGGAGATCCCGGGTTCGAGTCCCGGTCGGGGCACACATTTTCAACATGTCCCCAGTGAAGTATATCAACACCTGTTGCAGCTAGGGTGTCTATTTAATTATCATTTCATAAATAATACTTATTACACGCTTTTGTACGCTAAAAACTTTTGCTCGGTTTCATGAGTTACCCAAGAATATGATCCCATATGGCATAATAAAATGAAAGAAGCAAATTATGCAAGTTTTTTTCATATTTATGTCTTCTACATCTGACATCATTCTCACTGCAAGCACAGACTTGTTCCGGCGCTTGTGGAACTAACGTTTTACGTTTACATCATTGATGGTTAGAATGACTGTGTTTATACTGCGTCTGTATCTTCACATCACAATGTCCTTCAGACGTGCATTTTATCCGAGCACACCTCCAGGAGCGACCAAACTTCCGTATGTGACGTTCTGACAACCTTTATGCTCGCAAAATTCGTGATTAACGAACAGGAAGACAAGTATTATATCGTTATTTTAGTCCGTTGAGGCATGGGTACATCATTGATGGTTACAATGTCTGTGTTTATAGAGTATCTTTATCTTCACAATAAAATGTCCTTCAGACATACATACATGCAAGCACGCATGCAAACAGCTGATATCAATGCTTTGTCACAGAATGCGAATCTACACTCCTGGAAATTGAAATAAGAACACCGTGAATTCATTGTCCCAGGAAGGGGAAACTTTATTGACACATTCCTGGGGTCAGATACATCACATGATCACACTGACAGAACCACAGGCACATAGACACAGGCAACAGAGCATGCACAATGTCGGCACTAGTACAGTGTATATCCACCTTTCGCAGCAATGCAGGCTGCTATTCTCCCATGGAGACGATCGTAGAGATGCTGGATGTAGTCCTGTGGAACGGCTTGCCATGCCATTTCCACCTGGCGCCTCAGTTGGACCAGCGTTCGTGCTGGACGTGCAGACCGCGTGACACGACGCTTCATCCAGTCCCAAACATGCTCAATGGGGGACAGATCCGGAGATCTTGCTGGCCAGGGTAGTTGACTTACACCTTCTAGAGCACGTTGGGTGGCACGGGATACATGCGGACGTGCATTGTCCTGTTGGAACAGCAAGTTCCCTTGCCGGTCTAGGAATGGTAGAACGATGGGTTCGATGACGGTTTGGATGTACCGTGCACTATTCAGTGTCCCCTCGACGATCACCAGTGGTGTACGGCCAGTGTAGGAGATCGCTCCCCACACCATGATGCCGGGTGTTGGCCCTGTGTGCCTCGGTCGTATGCAGTCCTGATTGTGGTGCTCACCTGCACGGCGCCAAACACGCATACGACCATCATTGGCACCAAGGCAGAAGCGACTCTCATCGCTGAAGACGACACGTCTCCATTCGTCCCTCCATTCACGCCTGTCGCGACACCACTGGAGGCGGGCTGCACGATGTTGGGGCGTGAGCGGAAGACGGCCTAACGGTGTGCGGGACCGTAGCCCAGCTTCATGGAGACGGTTGCGAATGGTCCTCGCCGATACCCCAGGAGCAACAGTGTCCCTAATTTGCTGGGAAGTGGCGGTGCGGTCCCCTACGGCACTGCGTAGGATCCTACGGTCTTGGCGTGCATCCGTGCGTCGCTGCGGTCCGGTCCCAGGTCGACGGGCACGTGCACCTTCCGCCAACCACTGGCGACAACATCGATGTACTGTGGAGACCTCACGCCCCACGTGTTGAGCAATTCGGCGGTACGCCCACCCGGCCTCCCGCATGCCCACTATACGCCCTCGCTCAAAGTCTGTCAACTGCACATACGGTTCACGTCCACGCTGTCGCGGCATGCTACCAGTGTTAAAGACTGCGATGGAGCTCCGTATGCCACGGTAAACTGGCTGACACTGACGGCGGCGGTGCACAAATGCTGCGCAGCTAGCGCCATTCGACGGCCAACACCGCGGTTCCTGGTGTGTCCGCTGTGCCGTGCGTGTGATCATTGCTTGTACAGCCCTCACGCAGTGTCCGGAGCAAGTATGGTGGGTCTGACACACCGGTGTCAATGTGTCCTTTTTTCCATTTCCAGGAGTGTATTTCGTATGTTTATCACAGCTCTAACCGTCAGTGACTGTGTCTGTTGCTTCAAACATGCATGCATTGTAACATCAGACATTGTAACGATCGATGACGTATCCGTGCCTCGACTGGCAAAAACGACGGTGGGATAGTTGTCTCCCTGTTTGGAAGTTACGTATTATGCGAGCATAAGGGCTGTGCTGCACAATAACGAGAAGTGGCGGTCGGTCCTGTATGCCATCTCAGATAGCCCACAGGAGTGGTTAAGGTGACGACTCGCCATAAGCGGGAAACTGGCGTTCAAGTCCCGGTGTGGCACAAATTTTCGTGCGTCCCTCACAGTCGATATCAGTGTACAGTCGCAGAATGCGAATCTATTTCGTAATTTTACACTAACCCACAATCGCCTATTTTCATTCATTTTTGTTCGCAACGCCTAACGCGCACCTGTGCTATGCTGAAAAACCACGTTTTTCTGTTATTTAGAGCTCGCACATCAGCTGCTAGACGCTCATATATCGCTGGAAGAACCCCAACAACTTTAATCACTTGGAATAACAAGTCCTTTACGCCACTTTTATACACCTTTTCACTAACGTTTGATTACTGAATCGTTCAAACCCTAATTTTCGTACAATCAGTGTCCAGAAAATCTCACGTAATCTTTTCCTTTCCCTCTTTCCTCTGTTTTCACACAGATAATAATGTCTTTGGCCATAACACCTGTACGAGAGAAAATACACATATACAACACATACATACATACAAATTTATATATTTTACTTACACAGACAATATTAATTAAAGAAAAAATGTATATGCACTGCCTGAAAAAAGAAAAGAAATGAAGTACCCAAAAGGGAAGGAGGAAACGAAATGAAACTTTGTGGGTTAAGAGGGTATGTGATGTTATTTCAGTGATTAAAAGTCGGGCTCAATTTACAAAGAATTTGGCAGTATGACCACGCTTATCAGTATGACTTTGCAACCCCTCTAGCCTGGACGCATGCAGTGATTCGCTTCGGAAAGCTGCCATAGCGCCACTGTACCGTCTCCTGAGGCCTGCAACTGTCGAAAGTGGACTTTGATATCCTGGGTAGCAGCAATGGGTCGGAGTTGACATCCGAGATGGTGCCACGCGTGTTCTGTAGACGACAGATGTGGGGATCTTACTCACTGTGGGGGTAGTTCAACATCACACACACAGTTCAGAGAGACACGTGCAGCATGCAAACGAGAACCGTCCTGTTGATAAATGGCACCACGATACTGCATTATGAGAGGTAATACATGTGAAGGCAGGACGTTCGTGAGGTACCATTGTGCTGTCAGAGTTGCGTCAGTCAGTAACAGACGTGACTTGAAGTCGTACCCCGTACCCCCGGTAATTGCCCACACCGTGGCGCCACTTGTAACACCACTCTGCCTCCTCAAAACATCGGATGAAAGGATCCCTCCACAGGTCGCTGCCACGACCACCGATGATGCTCATCCTGAATAGTGCAGATCCGCCACTCCTTGCTGAACACAGTGAGATGCCTTTCATCAGCTGTCCTCTCCTACAGCAAGTGTTTGTGTTGTGATGTTAACAGTGCAAGCTGCCGCTTCCTTAACCATAAATATATGTTTGAGCGATGCCAAATGTTATTATTTTTACATAAAGGAAAGTCTCATCTTGTCAATAACTTTCTGATCGTGAGCTACACCCTTGTTATAGATAAATTAGTGAAAAATCATAGCACTTTTGTTGTCTATGCCTACGGTCACTTTCAGAATCAAATTAATTAATTTAATAAGATTCAACCTTAAATTGCTGTTGTGCCTATGTACCAGCACAATGAAATAAAAACAGTGAATAGTTGAGGGAGTATGAATGAGAACAGTGGCGAATTTAAGTTTACAAAATAATGACAAGTTTTATTAATCCCTTTGTAACTATAACTAGCTGATAAATCTTACACAAAAATGATAAACACAAATCAGAAAAGGAATGGTGTTCGATTATCAAAGTATATATTGGGGTGGAAACTATACAAATTCTCCCACGAATCACTCCCTTTTATGACGCAATTCGCCTTTGTTTATTTACATGAATCCACTGTGAGGCCCAACACTATTCAAATCGAATTAACTACGATGAATTACACCACAAACTATGGTTCACCTCAGAACAGGGAGTTAATGTCATTTAACAACCCTGAGGCGGCGCAGCAGTATGTTATGCTTTCAGCTTGATTCAGGTGGCAGCAGAAAACAGCGCGCTGTGGACGAGGAGTGACGCGCTGCGGCAGATGTAATGTTCTGACGCGTCCACGGAAATTTGCAACCGACACGGTCTGGCGTTCTGATCATCAGAACATGGGAAACTTCCATATCAGAGAGCCCTGAAATCCAGGAAGATTCCAGTGTCAGATTCACCCATTCGCCGGCCGGGGTGGCCGAGTGGTTCTAGGCGCTGCAGTCTGGAACCGCGTGACCGATATGGTCGCAGGTTCGAATCCTGCCTCGGGCATGGATGTGTGTGATGTCCTTAGGTTAGTTAGGTTTAAGCAGTTCTAAGTTCTAGGGGACTGATCACCTCAGAAGTTAAGTCCCATAGAGCCATTTGAACCATTTTTTGCACCCATTCGCCACCAATTTGACTCGCAGGCACCACGACCCCCCCCCCCCCCCCCCCCCGCGGAGATTGGAGTCCTCTCTCGGACATGAGTGTGTGTGTCGCCCTCAGCGTAAGTTAGATTACGTAGTGTGCAAGCTTAGGGACCCATGACCTCGGCAGTTTGGTCCCATAAGACCTTACCACAAATCTCCAATTTTTTTCGCAGGCACGACGCTGCGTGATGGAATTGTCAAATGCCAGACGGCCAATTCAGGACGAATTATTTCACCCTAGTGATGAACGGTATGTCCGAGATGATATGCAGTTTCGCTGTCGGTACAATTGGAAACTGCCGCTAGCTCTTAGTCCACCACAAGATATTGACCAAACGTCTCACCCACTAGGAGAAGAACAGAAGTTCTCCACTAGGGGAGGATCAGAAGACGAAGAAAAGCAAAGAATAACAACCACTTTCCGCCAAGCATCGGTACGGGAGCAGAATTGGTAAAAAGGACACCATCCCCACATTGCACAAACCAGTGAAACTATCCTTTACCCATTCACATACCCTCTCACTGTTCTGCTGACCAGGTGGCCAATCGAAACACAGCACTTAGGTTTCCACGCTGGTAGAGCAAGCCTCCACTTTGCATATCCTGAGAGCAGCGTCTGAAAAAAGATTTTAGACTAGAGAGGCGTCGTTGGCATGGTAAGCACTGCCATGTTTTGGCGAAGAAACATCTACCTAGATAGGGCCACAGTCCCTCATTTATGGAGAGGTCTAATATTTCCAGGCTGTCCATTTCCAATTTCTGAAAGAAGGCTGTTAAACGTCCCTGACATTTGTGCTCATGAAATATACCCTTTTGCCATTCACTAAAAGAACCTGGCGACTTCCTGGAGTCAGGGGAGGGGGGGGGGCTACAGTCTTGCCTCCATTAAACATGTATACCAGCCGCTCTGTCTGCATCATCCCACCTTATAACATGAGAATGCACAGAATCTTATGATCTTCCCACCGTTTGCACAAAAGCTCATTTTACAGCAGTCTTTTGTGTGTGTGTGTGTGAAATCTTGTGGGACTTAACTGCTAAGGTCATCAGTCCCTAAGCTTACACACTACTTTACCTAAATTATCCAAGGACAAACACGCACACCCATACCAGAGGAAGGACTCGAACCTCCGCCGGGACCAGCCGCACAGTCCATGAATGCAGCGCCTGAGACCGCTCGGCTAATCCTGCGCGGCCAGGAGTCTTTCTTAAATGGCTCTCTCCAACCACTTTCTGCCAGCGGGCTGTCTTTGTGGTGGACTGCTGCCTGGCCCAGGTAAAATGTTTTGCTAACCGATGCCCTTCTGTCTGACCCTAGGTGGAGAGAGGAGAGGGCTTTGGCCAGATGTCCCTCTGCAGGTACGACCCACAGAGCACTGCTTCCCAGTATCACTCACACAGCCAAGTCGCTGCACTCGGCATTTATGGCCACCAGTTCATCTCTCTCCCTGTTCTCCGTCGCCTCCACTAAGGTCCCTCATGTAGAAGGTCTCTAGAGATTTCACATTCAGTTATAAGAACATTCTGCCAACAATTTCCTAACTCAAAAAAGTCATAAACTACGCATACCAAAACATAGTACAGGGGGAAAACTGAGATCATGACCTAAAATATGAATGTTGATATGGCTGACAATGTTGTTACAGGGCGAGAGTGGTGTGTCATCCCTCAACAGCAGCCTCAGCGTGGGACAGTAACTCCCCAGTGCGGCTGTTGCTGGTCTCAAAAATGGTGCGGGATGACGCAGGACGTTGCAATGAGTCCATTACTTGTTCTCAGATAACCAGGGCAGAGGTGAAGTGGTACAGTCTACTTTGTGCACAATACTGTTAACTTCCCTTGTAGTTTTAAAACGTGGTGGACTGGTACCTTGACGACCAATTTGCCTACCTCACATACAGTCCACCACCAGGCCACTGTCACATAAGTATGCCCCATAAGTCTGGACATTGCAGGATTCGACCAGCCGGCGAAATGGTGACCCACAATGAGGCCATTTCAAATTCTGTCCAATGACGATATCGCTGTCTCACACAAATATGTGGCATCTCCATGTCCTTCACAGTGAACAACAGTAATGCACTCTAGTGGCCGTTCTAACTGTCACAGAGAATTACAACCCTAATCATTTACACACCCACTGATGGTCAGTATCCGTGCAAGGTTACACCAACATCTAACCACGACTTCTGGGTGTTTCACTTTTTGATCTTTAGCTTCTCAGCGAGAGGGTTCAGCTCCAGCATATAAAACTAATGAAGAGAGTATAACACTATCAGTTTGAACAAATGCAACTGGGCCCATAAAACGCCTTTGCTCCTCATTGGAAAATCCAAACAACCCAAATGCTTCAAAAATACCACAGTTCCCCTAATTTATGATAACCATAAAATGTATGCATGAGCACTGAAATACTCATTGATTGGTATGACAACACTTTTATCTCTGAAGTAGAAAAGTTTCAGAACGAAATTTGTAGAGAAGGGAAAGCCCTAATTTTACTGGATAATGTACTAAACTGTCCTTCAGTTAAACTATTAGAAAGAGAAAATGAAAAGTATACTGTACAATTTTTGGTTGCTAATGTACATCTTTGCTACAACCCATGAATAAAGTGTTACCGAAACATTAAAACGGCTTAATAGAAAAGAACTTTTGCGTAGATTTTTATCTGTTGATGAAGATAACGCAGAAGCTGTTTTGTTATCTTTCAAGCAAATGAATTTAAAGGAGTATTATAACATGCTTGTAGATGCAAGGGAGTTGATTGAAAGGAAGACTTTGAACAATGCTTGGAAAAGATCCTAAAAGTAATATAAAAGAGTGGCTTACTTGTGACAGTAATGATCAAGGTTTTCAAATCATGTCGGATGAGGAAATTTTTGAAAACATACTGCTGACGCACGAACAGCAGGAAATATAAGAATATGAAACAGAAGAAAACCTAGATGCACAAACTGATGCAGAGCGATCTCATGGGGAAGCATTTCAAGCCTTGCAAACAGCTTTCAATTAGTTCGAAAACAAGCAGAGTGTGATACCTTGTTTACCATAATTAAAGCGAATCCGTGATGTAGCTGCAATGAAGGTTACAGTATTTTAGTAACTGTAAGAAAATATGTACGTATGTACGAAAATGTGTTTCTAATCTGTTAATAAACAGCGAGTTTTGTTGATTTTAATAAGTGTATTCTTTCTTTTTTAATACGCACTTAACATTATGTACTAACATTACAAAAATAACCATATGACATCGTTCCTAAAGATAACCATGTGCGGGCGACGAATGAAATTTGTCATTAAAAATATATCACTTTTTCAAACCAACAGCTCAATTAATGGAATCAGTACTAGAAATGAGAATAATCTTCACAAGGATTTAAAGTCACTTACTCTTGTACAAAAAGGTGTGCATTATTCAGGAACACACATTTTCAGTAACTTGCCAGCAGCCATAAAAAGCTTAACAACCAATGACATTCAGTTTAAGAGAAGCTTAAAGGATTTATTAGTGGCCAACTCCTTCTACTCCATTGGTGAATTTCTCAATAGAACCAACTGATTTGTGTGTAATCTGCACCATTTCAGTGCAGTAATGTGTACATTGTAAATAAGTATTGTAGTAGTTCTATTACATGTTTATTACCTTATAAATAAATAAAACTTTTTTATTTTAAATTCAGTGCATTAGTGTTTGTAAAATGATTCTTTCATATGGTGTTCATTAAAAAATATGACGATCATTCCACTTGGGACCTGTGGAAGGTACATTAGCTTATTTTTTTCAGTTGTAAATATTTGTCATGTATTATTGTTTTTCTGACATGTTCTGCATCCTGGAGGACCTCCTCACTACGGATCAATTGGAATGAAAGTAGATATAATCAAATCTAATCTAAAAATCTAGAGTGAAAAATGAAAATAATATAGACATATACATCATAGATGTTTCAGACTTGAAAAGGTTTCTGGAACCATATAGTTTCATTTGACAAAAAGCACTTTTGTTCATACATTCAATTTTCAGGATTTTCGTTTATCCGAATGACTTTCGAGAAAAATTAGTTCAGTGAATCGAGTCTCCGAAGTAACTTCTTCGAGTTAAGACCACACTTGCGTTTATTTTGACAGTTTTTCATCGAAGTTATTCAGTTACATTCCACACACATTGATTTACTAGTGGCCATGGCAGACAATTGGTAGACATTTATTGTTGTTATAAGTGATATATATTCCACATTAGCTAAGTGAGTTTCCATTTTTTATTATTTACATCAAACTGACTTCTAATGCAGTCCCGACGTCGAATACAGCTATATGGATATATTGCGAAAATATTTCAGAGATTGTGCTACTATATGTGTGGCAGTATCACATGAGTTGCTCACCAAGTGTTAGCAGCATGCACTTTTATAACATGACGCACACGCTTTTACATATTGAAAACACTTTAAAATATATCTTTCACTTAAAAGCAACGCCAGTGTGTTTACACATCGCACCGTCCATCCGCACGATTGCTGGAGTGCAATCAGCGACAAAGTTGGAAACGCAGCGACAGCACCCGGCTGGACTCGCTGTCAGCAGTGTGGGGCCGTAAGTCGAACTGTTCAAAGGCGAAGCTACGACAGAATGACAGCGCGCTTACAATGCATACGGTTGCTGTAGGCCTATATGTATCCACAGAAGAAACCAGTACAGAGAAAACTCTAGCCAGCATACATAAGCGTTAAAAGATAAAAATTGTGTAGACGTCTGGGAGCACACCTTAGAAAGCATCATTGACATGGTAATAAAATTCTTAACGTAAAGCCGGCCGGGGTGGCCGAGTCTAGGCGGATCTAGGCGCTACAGTCTGGAACCGCGCGACCGCTATGGTCGCAGGTTCGAATCTTGCCTCGGGCATGGATGTGTGTGATGTCCTTAGGTTAGTTAGGTTTAAGTAGTTCTAAGTTCTAGGGGACTGATGACCTCAGAAGTTAAGTCCCATAGTGCTCAGAGCCATTTGAAACATCTTAACGTAAATAGGGCGTTAGACATTTTATTTCTTGAAATTAGTCGACCTCACTTTTGTAAAACTTACAACAGCACCATTTGGTAATCAACTACACGAATTCAGTACGAATGTTGGCAACATTTCATCTCTGTAACATACAGCTGACTTTTGAGAATTGGTAAGTGGTCAAGCTTGAAAACAGATAAAGGTAACGATTTCGGAAAGTAAGCTACGGATGTTGTTCCGCGCTAAAACCACTGCCAAACAAGAGTGGTGCGTTGTCTGCAGACATCTGTCCTACTGTGGTATGCTGCGTATGACAGATGTAGCGCAGTCTGCGAGAGAAATGCTGCGCCAACTGGACACGTGGTACAGCACTGTTGTTGTGGGCAAAACGGACAGCACACACACACATATATATATATATATATATATATATATATATATATATATATATATATATATATATAGGGCTATTACAAATGATTGAAGCGATTTCATAAATTCACTGTAGCTCCATTCATTGACATATGGTCACGACACACTACAGATACGTAGAAAAACTCATAAAGTTTTGTTTGGCTGAAGCCGCACTTCAGGTTTCTGCCGCCAGAGCGCTCGAGAGCGCAGTGAGACAAAATGGCGACAGGAGCCGAGAAAGCGTATGTCGTGCTTGAAATGCACTCACATCAGTCAGTCATAACAGTGCAACGACACTTCAGGACGAAGTTCAACAAAGATCCACCAACTGCTAACTCCATTCGGCGATGGTATGCGCAGTTTAAAGCTTCTGGATGCCTCTGTAAGGGGAAATCAACGGGTCGGCCTGCAGTGAGCGAAGAAACGCTTGAACGCGTGCGGGCAAGTTTCACGCGTAGCCCGCGGAAGTCGACGAATAAAGCAAGCAGGGAGCTAAACGTACCACAGCCGACAGTTTGGAAAATATTACGGAAAAGGCTAAAGCAGAAGCCTTACCGTTTACAATTGCTACAAGCCCTGACACCCGATGACAAAGTCAAACGCTTTGAATTTTCGGCGCGGTTGGAACAGCTCATGGAAGAGGATGCGTTCAGTGCGAAACTTGTTTTCAGTGATGAAGCAACATTTTTTCTTAATGGTGAAGTGAACAGACACAATGTGCGAATCTGGGCGGTAGAGAATCCTCACGCATTCGTGCAGCAAATTCGCAATTCACCAAAAGTTAACGTGTTTTGTGCAATCTCACGGTTTAAAGTTTACGGCCCCTTTTTCTTCTGCGAAAAAAACGTTACAGGACACATGTATCTGGACATGCTGGAAAATTGGCTCATGCCACAATTGGAGACCGACAGCGCCGACTTCATCTTTCAACAGGATGGTGCTCCACCGCACTTCCATCACGATGTTCAGCATTTCTTAAACAGGAGATTGGAAAACCGATGGATCGGTCGTGATGGAGATCATGATCAGCAATTCATGTCATGGCCTCCACGCTCTCCCGATTTAACCCCATGCGATTTCTTTCTGTGGGGTTATGTGAAAGATTCAGTGTTTAAACCTCCACTACCAAGAAACGTGCCAGAACTGCGAGCTCGCATCAACGATGCTTTCGAACTCATTGATGGGGACATGCTGCGCCGAGTGTGGGAGGAACTTGATTATCGGCTTGATGTCTGCCGAATCACTAAAGGGGCACATATCGAACATTTGTGAATGCTTAAAAAAACTTTTTGAGTTTTTATATGTGTGTGCAAAGCATTGTGAAAATATCTCAAATAATAAAGTTATTATAGAGCTGTGAAATCGCTTCCATCATTTGTAATAACCCTGTATATATAGGGCCAGCGACCACCGCGAGGATGAGCGCCGCCTGGTGGTGCTGTGGATACGGCGTGCGGTGAGGAACGTGGTCTGTAGAAGTATAGGCTGACCAGCCAGAACATTATGACCACCGACCTAGTAACGATATAAACCTGTCCAGGCGATAGCAGTGTCATCTGTCGAGCAGTGACTGCTAGTCCGACACACGCATGGTGCTCGTAGCAACAGTGACCGATTGAGACAAATTGTGATGGCCAGATGTTGTGGTTTAGGCGGCCACCCCTCGTTACGGGTGTCAGACGTCGTAGGCTGGGCAGACTGGTAAAACAGGACAGGCGGTGAACTGTGGCGCAACTAACATCAGACTTTAATGCTGGGTAGAGTACAAGTGTGCCTGAACACAATGTGGCAAAGACCCCCAATGATGGGTCTCTGCAACAGACGATCCTCGCATGTAGAAATGTTAACACCACGACGTCGGCAACTATGATTGATTCAAATGGTTCAGATGGATCTGAGCGCTATGAGACTCAAGATCTGAGGTCATCAGTCCCCTAGACTTAGAACTACTTAAACCTAAGGACACCACACACATCCATGCCCGAGGCAGGATTCGAACCCGCGACCGTAGCAGCATTGCGATTCCGGACTGGAGCGCCTAGAACCGCTCGGCCACCGCGGCCGGCAACTATGATTGAAATCAGCACGTAACCATCGGCACGGTACGGTGGCGCAGGCAGAGCGTTGCATGGTCTGATGAACCCCGATACCTCGATCATGCCGGTGGCAGGACAGGAATCGGTCGTCTACCAGGAGAACAGCTCCGTGATGCCTAAACTGTGGGGCCGAGACAAGCTGGTGGCTCCATTCTGCTCTGGGGAACATTCACGTAGGCATTCATGGGTGCAGTGGAGCTCGAACAAGGCACCATGATGGCCAGGGAGTATCATACACTGTTTTCAAACCATGTACACCCCTTCATGATGATCACACTTTCTGATGGGAGAGGCGTTTTTGAAGAAGACAATGCGTCACGACACAAGGCCAGAAGTGTGATGGAGTGGTTCGAGGAACACAGTGGCGAGTTCCAGTTGAGGTGCTGGCCCCCCAGCTCTCCAGATCTGAACCCGATCGAACACATCTGGGATATGATCGAACGTGGCGTCAGAGCTCATCGTCCCCCTCCCCGCAATTGACAGGAATTAAGCAACTTGTGTGTACAGAAGTGGTGCCAACTCCCTCCAGCGACCAACAAAGGGCCTCATTGCTTCCAGGGCACGACGCGTCGCCGCTGTTATCCGTGCCAAAGGTGGTCATAATGTCCTCGCCGATCAGTGTAAGCGCAGAAGACACGAATGGGGAATCATTCTGGCAATGATACGGGCCGCAGATAGGGAAATCAGCCGAGGCGAGCGGCTCTCACAGAGGGTAGGCACCTCGGACGCTGTAGCAAACGGCGGCGCTGGTCGGCCGTTGATCGCTGCTCTCGCAGAATATCTACTAAGAGAGGTTCACGGATGACGAAAGCGCTAGAAGGTGACGAAGTACTGGACGTCCAAACCCCATCACGCAGCGTGGAGGACGGAGGCTTAACGCTTTGTAGACGGTGGTTCGTGGCAGACAGGAAACACCAGTGCTGCTGCAGGCACGAGCGTGTGAGAGAACAACGTTCAACGCAAACTGTTGAACACGGGGCTCAGCAACAGACGGCCGCTGCCTGTTCCAATAGCGACCCAACAGCATCGTCAATCACGACCGCAGTGGTCAGAGGATAATTGAGCTTCAGC
The DNA here is from genome assembly GCF_023898315.1 of Schistocerca nitens. Lineage (NCBI taxonomy): Eukaryota > Metazoa > Arthropoda > Insecta > Orthoptera > Acrididae > Schistocerca > Schistocerca nitens. Next base: position 117,892,485 of record NC_064620.1, on the reverse strand, counting down.
CACGGTCCAGTGTAAGCGTGACGCTCGGTCCGATGAGTTACGGATTTCTTGTTACACCTGTTCGGCGCACGTGGCAGGATACGCTATCGTCCAGGCGAACGGCTGCCACAGACGCGGCTCGCTGGTGACAGTGCTGTGTGAGGGTGATGACACTCATCCCTACTTCCGTGACACTTGTGGCAGCAATCAAAGGCCCGGTCACAGCTACGGACTACGTAAACGTAGTCCCTGTGGACCACCTGCATCCCTGCGTGTTTGATCTCTTTCCCGACGACGACAGCATTTCCTAGCAAGATGAAGCTCCGTTCACAAGTACAGAAGTCGTGCGTCAGTGGTTTGAGGAGCACGACAGTGAACTCACGTCAGTCTCTTGGCGATCATATTCGCCTGGTGGAACACATCTGGGACGCTATCGGTCGCCGGCTCCGAACGCACAAACCGTTGGCTCGTAATTATGCGGGTATTGCGTAGCGTGTGCGTAGACACCTGGCTGGTGCCGCGCGTCTCCGGAACACCCTCGGGGTCTTCTGGAACCCGTGCCGATCAGAGTCGGTGCTCTTTTGCGTTTGGAACGTGGACCAGCAGGCTATTAGGTAGGCGGTCGTATTGTTCTGCTTTGGCTCAGCAGTGAAGATGCGCCCAGCCGGTGCTCGGAACGATAGGTGAGAGTGTCGCATACTTTTCAGGCTTACACCTCTAGCCAGCCCTGTAATATAGGTTCATTATATTTTATAACTCCATTTTCAAACGATACCATTCAATTTTTGTGTGCTGCTGCCTTTTTCGAAAATTACAAAAGTTACTACAGGCGTGTAACGTGTTTGCAAATGTTTCGAGCTCCATCAAGGACATGCGCCTAGTAACAAATATTCTATTGAAATTTAAAAGTTTTGCAATGGAGAAAATGTTGCCACTATTGGAGTTAATACAATGAAGCTCCAAAGAAACCGGTGTAGGCATGCATATTCAAATACAGAGATATGTAAACAGGCAGAATACAGCGCGGCGGTCAGCGAAAGCCTGTATAAAACAACAAGTGACTGGCGCAGTTGTTAGATCGGTTACTGCTGCTAAAATGGCGGTTATCAAGATTTAAGTGAGTTTGAACGTGGTGTTATAGTCGGCACACTAGCGATGGGACACAGCATCTCCGAGGTAGCGATAAACAGGGGATTTTGCCATACGACCATTTCAAGAGTTTACCGTGAATATTAGGAAACCGGTAAATCATCAAATCTCCGACATCGTTGCGGCTGGAAAAAGATCTTGCAAGAACGGGACCATCGACGTCTGAAAAGAATCGTTCCACGTGACATAAGCGCAACTGTTCCGCATATTGCTGCAGATTTCAATGTTGGGCCATCAACAAGTATCAGCGTGAGAACCATTCAACGAAACATCATCGATATGGGCTTTCGGAGCCGAAGGCCCACTCGTGTACCCTTGATGACTGCACGACACAAAGCTTTACGCCTCGGCTGGGCCCGTCGACACCAACATTGGACTGTTGATGACTGCAAACGTGTTTCCTGGTTGGACGAGTCTCGTTTCGAATTGTATCGAGCGGATGGAAGTGTACAGGTACGGAGACAACCTCATGAATCCGTGGACCCTGCATGTCAGCAGGGGACTCTTCAAGCTGGTGGATACTCTGTAATGGTGTGGGGCGTATGTAGTTGGAGTGATATGGGACCCATGTTACATCTAGATACGAGTCTGACAGGTGTCACGTACGTAAGCATCCTGTCTGATCACCTGCATCCATTCATGTCCATTGTGCTTTCCGACGGACTTGAGCAAATTCCAGCGGGACAATGTGACACCCCACACATCCAGGACTGCTACACACTGGCTCCAGGAACACTCTTCTGAGGTTGAACACTTCTGCTGGCCACCAAACTCCACAGACATGAACATTATTGAGCATATCTGGGATTCCTTGCAACGTGCTGTTCAGAAGAGATCTCCATCCCCTCGTATTGTTCCGGAGTTATGGACAGCCCTGTAGGATTAATGGTGTCAATTCCCTCCAGAACTCTTCAGACATTAGTCAAGTCTACGCCACGTCGTGTTGCGGCACTTCTGCGTGCTCGCGGGGGCCCCCTCACGATATTAGGCAGGTGTACCAATTTCTTTTACATTATTACTCTGCTACATAGGAATCATCAGTAAGTATAAGCAAATTAAGTAGAAGTATTGTTAAAAATCTGTTGCATGTTAAATATATTTTGAAATAGAAGCTGTTGAAAATTAACACACATTTGCATTTTGAAGGCAGACAAAGTTGTTAAGGCTTTAAAAAGACTCAGTTCATTTGGAAATATTACGTGTTCTATGGTGGAAGGGGTACTAGATGGTGCATGACCGAAAAAGCATGAGTGAAGGGGGTAGTCCTCTTTGAAAATTTCTCTAGACCTACCTTTTTTGCTTAATATGTTCTCCGGGATGTCAGCTTTATTGTAGTGCTCACCCAAAGTTCGCCATAAGTTCAGTTACCGAATTAAAAGACGATTTGTGAAAAAGTGACTCGGAAAACCATTCACAGTGAGAAAAATTAGTCGACATGTGATTTCAGCGACGGCCTAACAGGGATTCCAGAAATTATGAACGTGCTCGAACTTGAGATCGGACCACCATGTTACAATTTCTGCACAAAAGTTGACGAAAAGCGTGTCTAATGAACAGAACAGCGGATGGCAGAGGCTGGCAAAGCGGCCCGTCGGACCAAGACGGTCAAGAAAAACTTAGAAGAGGGCCTGCTTTCAGATCTGGAAGGACTGCTGTATCGTCCTGGTTCAGCAATCACAGACGAGAGGTGTGTTTGATATAACTAGAAAAAAATGTAACCCAAAACTTTAAACACGTTTCCCTCGAAACAGTATTTTTCAAATTAGCGGGAAACGTAACTTGAGAACGGCACTTACCATTTTGATTGGAATATGATTCCGGCATTCTAAACGGAATTCTCTAGCGATATACGTTACCTTTTTGCGGTATCTTCAACAATCTGTTTTCGGTGCACTCTTTTATAGGCGAGGAAAATGATATTGTTTTAACACGTCACCATTTTGTTAGAACTTAATATTTTTCAATTTGTTAGAGCTTAATTTTTTTAAATTATACTATGCATGCTGACAGAAAATATATTAAAAATGACTGATGTAAGATTATTGTGTTAGGGGTACAATAGGAGGGCTTGGAGAATTTCCTCCGACCGCCAGTGTTGCGGCTGCCAGCGTTCCTTCCATCTGGTGCAGCGGTTACAGGGAACGTTCGATGGGAACACAAAACTGATTTCTTAAAGACAAAAGCGTAAGGAATAAAACTTTAGCATTACTTTTTATTTTACTTCAAAAAATATCAAGAAAATCACCTACTTTCCATGCGTTCAAAGAGCGTTACCCCATTAACCGTCTAAACGTTATATAATTAGTTTTGGAAATAATAGAATTTTATTCGGCAAGAAATTGCGTAATGAAGAATTAACAATATCTTTCAAATACCTTTAACATATTATACAGCACTTAAATCAGTAGAATTAAAAAATATTTACGAATATTGCATAGACATTAAAGAGAAAGACATTAAATACCACTGCAGACTGGGAAACACTGGAAGGCACTGTGCAAATGGTGGACAAATTTAAAAACCTGGGAGAATTTATAACAGGAAGGAAGAGGAGAAAGGAGGGAATAAAAGAGAGGATAGAAAAGATGAGGCCAGCCTTCTGCATGACGAGAGAGATAAAATAAAAATAAAATATCCACAGTGGCAAAGATAAGCCACTACAAGGCAACATTGAGGAATGCAATATTATATGCTGCTGAGACGATGACACTAGGAATAAATGGGGCAGAACAACTACAGAAAGAAGAGAGAAAAATACTGAGAAAAATATTAGGTCCCAAAAGAGTTGGAGAGAGGTGGATGCTAAGATCTAGGGAAGAATTGTGCCGAAACACGAGAACAATATCCGGGGAAATCAGACTCAAAAGGGCAAGATTTGCTGGACATGTAGTTAGGATGAGTAAGGACAGAATGACGAAGAGAGTGTGGGAAACAACAGGGAGGACAAGGGGAAAGACAGGAACCAAGTGGGTTGTTGAACTTCGGAAGGACTGGTTGGAATTGGGGATCAAGGACGAAGGAAATGAAAATTGGAGGAACAAATATATAGCGACCAATATGCCGAAGATTAACGACAGGAATCATGGACCTTGCCGTTGGTGGGGAGGCTTGCGTGCCTCAGCGATACAGATGGCCGTACCGTAGGTGCAACCACAACGGAGGGGTATCTGTTGAGAGGCCATACAAACATGTAGTTCCTGAAGAGGGGCAGCAGCCTTTTCAGTAGTTGCAGGGGCAACAGTCTGGATGATTGACTGATCTGGCCTTGTAACATTAACCAAAACGGCCTTGCTGTGCTGGTACTGCGAACGGCTGAAAGCAAGGGGAAACTACAGCCGTATTTTTTCCCGAGGACATGCAGCTTTACCGTATGATTAAATGATGATGGCGTCCTCTTGGGTAAAATATTCCGGAGGTAAAATAGTCCCCCATTCGGATCTCCGGGCGGGGACTACTCAGGAGGACGTCGTTATCAGGAGAAAGAAAACTGCCCTTCTACGGATCGGAGCGTGGAATGTCAGATCCCTTAATCGGGCAGGTAGGTTAGAAAATTTAAAAAGGGAAATGGATAGGTTAAAGTTAGATATAGTGGGAATTAGTGAAGTTCGGTGGCAGGAGGAACAAGACTTTTGGTCTGGTGATTACAGGGTTATAAATACAAAATCAAATAGGGGTAATGCAGGAGTAGGTTTAATAATGAATAAAAAAATAGTAGTGCGGGTTAGCTACTACAAACAGCATAGTGAACGCATTATTGTGACCAAGATAGACACGAAGCCCACGCCCACTACAGTAGTACAAGTTTATATGCCAACTAGCTCTGCAGATGATGAAGAAATAGATGAAATGTATGACGA